>NC_056731.1:755996218-756058576 GCF_019279795.1 Protopterus annectens
GTGACCGGTTAACCTCCTCTGTGGTGCACCTGTTGGCCATGTTGGTGATGACCACATCTAGTAGTTTCCACCCCACTTTAGGGAGGTTACCACTTGATACAGGACATATGAGGTGATACATTCCAGGAAACACTGGGCCTGGAAGTAAGTACCGGAGTACGTTTCCCAGTTAATGGTATGGTAGTTGACATTGACCAATGCCAGGGTGTGCATTAGGACTGTCATGTTCTCCACTGTCTCCAGGTAGGTGGAGTGGAGGTCCTGGGTCATGGAGGGTGATCCGTAGCAGGCCACATTTCACATTGCAGTTGTGGCTGATGTTAGCTGCACATGGATGATCATAGAGGTATCATGCTGCCTCACTAACCTGGAGGTGTAGGTATCCCTGATGAATATGGATGCAGCCCCTCTGTGTCCATCAATCCATGTTCTGTGGCTGAAATGTGTGGCATGGGTTGTAGTCTGGTAGTGCTGGTGTGCTCTCAAAAGCCTTAAGATAGATTTCAGTTAATGTAAGATGTTGATGTTGTCCATCCTGAGGAGTGCTGTGAGTGCATGCATGTTGTGATCACAACCCATGGTGTTGAGTAGCATAATCCTCATTGAATCTGCTATTTTGCTGTTTATGGAGCTGGTATTCACCTTCGAGACTCTCCCAAATAAGGCACCATGGGGTGCCAATAGCCTTTGGCCAGTATTCCAAAGCCTAAGGGTGACACATAGGCTGGTATGGTATCATTGCATGCATGTTCCCCATCTGTGCTTGTTTTTCATCTCCCTGTAGGTAACCTACTGGTAAGCAGTAGAAAGCCTTAAACTTATACAAGTCTTCTAGCTTCCAAGATAGGCTTTTGGAGTGACTAAGTATCAGTGTTCTGTATGTTCTTGCTGCACTCAACTGTTTCCTGACTACATGGTGATTTCTCACTGTATATTGTGATCTGAAGGTCTGCTTATTCACATATTATGGCTGTGATGGCCTGCACGTTAGAGGTTTACAGATAGCCTACTACCTATCTGCCCAAGGGCAATTAGAAACATAGCTACAGTGTGTTGGCTTTCCCCGCAACATTGATGAAGTAACTGAGCCTCTGTCAAGCATAGCCAATGAAGCAATTCCAGGCAGAGTTGCTGGAAGCTGTTGAAGAATGGGATTGTGGAGGGCGATAGGGGTACTTAGTGATCTAAAGAGGGCATGTTAATGTGACAATTCAACACCATTCAATTCCCCCAACAGGTCTTGCGGCTATCAAACTGGACAGGCTCCCCCACCCCCTAGCTGTATGGTTCTGGGACACATGATCCCAGGGGTGTATAGTCTGTTACCCATTCACACAACAAGGTTTCCCTTGAAGTGTGTCAGTGAGGGGCTATGCCTAATGTAGTTAGGAATGTAATGTATTGTCTCACAGTACATTTGTTATATGTTCTTATTTCAAGAGTATGTGAAGCTCAGTGAGTTTGGGGGCCTCCACCCTTTGCTTAGCCCAGCTTACACATAAAAATCATCTAAATAGGAAATAGGTGGAAGTAACGTTAATGTCAACAGTGTAATGGTTACAGCATCTGCATAGTATCTGTGCATTCGAGGTTGCAATCCTGATAAAGGCAGGGATGTTTATCATGTGCAAAAGTATACCTTAACCACAGCTTGCATATATAGGTAGTAATTGTCTGTATAATAAACATTCAAAACACCCATATGAACCCATATGTGCTGAAGAGTACAGTTAACAAAGAATCTAATGTTATGTCAGCATATAGTGAGATGTCATGTCACTGACATGTATATATCTGGAGTAGTTAGCGGATGTGGCCGTGTTTGCGCACACAGGTTATACGTTACAAAATTTGTTTAACTGTTGCTATAATATCACACAAACACTTTAAACATGCTTACAACTGCTTAAATGAGCCTTATTTTGCAGGAAATGCATTAGTAAAGCATCGCAGGTGTCGAACCCTGGACCATGCATGCTATAGTCATGGGGCTTACCACTACGCCATATGAGGTGTATACGTGTTTCACGGCCTTGAGACTACACCTTATACCATATGCATTTCACTGTAATGATCAGAAATGGGACAGTCACTTTGTGTACATATGTACAGTACATTGTAATGTACTGTAGTTTGTGAACCAACATATTCCAGTCTACATATGTATTACTGTTACAAATATATATATATATATATATATATATATATATATATATATGCATGTCAGTGATGTCTGCACACACACACACACACACACACACACACACACACACATATATATATATATATATATATATATATATTATACAGTTACATCAATAGCCATATATATAAACATCTATGAGCACACTTTGTGACACAGAAGCACTCCAAAGGAATTGGAGTGTACACAAAACACATGCAGTTCTGGTATTATAACAATTAATATTAACCTAATTCACCATAGAAGGGGTGGTTGTTGTGTATGTTAAGATTGGGGTGGGGGAGGAATGATGGGTAATGCAATCATGCATCAAGGAGGGCCTGGGTCGGATGTCCAATAAGTGAACTGGAAGGGCATACATGGAGTACGGGGACAATATAAAAAGGACACAAAGCAAGAACCTTTCTCATTCATAATACACCCTGTCATGTCACATTGCAACACCTAATTTCACAAACATATGAACATTAACATGTATCAGACATTGGTACACCAACTGACTGTCACATTTGTTTTCAGTAGTGAGGAATTTCTGTAGTACAATGTATATTCTAAACACCATAACATTTGTACATATCTCAGATGCCTTAGTGGTAAAGTCAGTGACTGTGGTGTTCATGGTCCCGGGTGCAAGACCTGCAAGGGCTGTTAGGTTATTCTGAGAGACAGAATAAGGGCTTTTGGATGCAGGTGGATTAAAGCACTCTTAAGCAGTTGTAAGCGGGTTTCCACGTGTTTGCACGATGGTAAGCGGCGCTGAAACACGATAAACGGAGAAGCTCTTCACACGTTTAACCTTTGCTTAACTTTGCACAGACCATGAGCAAACCTGCTTACAACCGTGTAAATGTGCGTTATTCACACTTTCCCTACCAGTGCCTACTCTGAGAGGTAAAATAATAGCACCTTCCAGGAGTAGAACATGCAACCATGTACTCCATCCTCAGAGTAACCTAACACTAAGCTGCCTGGGATGTACCTATCCCAGTTATGTATGCAGACAGGTTAAAACACAAAAGGGAGGAATGTGTTGAAAAAGGACAACCCACTATATAATATATATATATATATATATATATATATATATATATATGTAGATATATAGATAAGTTAAAAAAATATACACATCTGTGGAGGTACAGATAAACGTATGCAATAATGTATATACCTATATACATATATACACACACACACACACACACACACATATATATATATATATATATATATGTATATATATATATATATATATATATATATAAATATATATATATATATATATATATATATATATATATATATATATATATATATATACACATACATACATGTCTGTAGACAGCATCCAAAGTGATCATATCTGAGTATAACATGGATCATAGCAAGCATCCAAAGAGGTCATATCTGAGTATAACATGGATCATAGCAATCAAACATTCTGCCCCCCCCCCCCCAAACAATATGAACATAACATATGAAGAGTATATGCCAATACACTATTACAAATATGTTCTATGGACACAGTCACCAACACAACTGCAATGACTGCAAATATACATGGCAGAATTACACAGACAGCTTTCATTTTGCAAAACTTTATTACATTCTGATGTATTGCCAAAAGGATTCAAGGACTAACAGTACCTGCATGCTATACAGGAAGCATTTAGTAGTGCCTTAATGAATCAGCCTGCATTTACCATAGTGTTAGTCCACTAAGGGTTAAGTGTTCACATAGGGAAAGAATACCCACACACATACAGACTTTGTATAAAAGGGGTTCCTACACACCTGCAAAACAAAAATCATCCCCCAGGGTCCACCTTAGACTGGATACTAGTCTCCCATCCTAACAAAATAATTCACTCTGGCACTATCCCTGACACCTTTAGTGACCACCTGCCTGCTTTCATCCACCACTCTGCAAACTCCACTCATTATCAACACCACTTCATTCAAACTCATAACCTTACCAACTTCAACCCTACAATTTTCTCAAATATGCTTGAACAAATTAACTGGCAAATCCTAAATACTCTGCCACTAGATAATGCTGTAGAACATTTTAACTCTGTCTTCCTAAATATTCTTAACTCCCTAGCCCCACCAAGATACAAACGAGTCAAAGTCAATTCTGCCCCTTGGCTGACTAAAGAAACAAATCATGCGCCACAGGGACAAATCCTGGAAGTTTTATCAGAAATACAAAATGCCCTCCTCCCTGCTCCAATACACCCAACTCTGCAACCAAGTAAAAAAACTAATTATTTTGAACAAAAAAAAACTACTATAATAAACTTCAGTCTAACAACAACAAGAATCCTAAACAATTCTGGAGCTCAGTTAACTCCCTTCTCCATCCAGGGTCCAGGAATAATCCCTGCCCTGACCCTACTTTAACTGATAAGGAGCTGAGCTCTCAATTCAACTCTTTCTTCACCGATACCATAGCTAAGCTAACCAAAACTTTCCCTAACAATAATCCTTCTAACACTCTTCTCTTAACATCCAACAACCACAATAACTGCCCTTTTAAATTCCTGCTGAAACCAGTTTCAACCATTTTTATAAAAAGGCTCTTATCCAAACTAAAGCCTTGCTCAAATGCCCCTGACAGCATACCCTCCTCCTTCCTCAAAAGTGCTGCCGAAGGTATAGCCCTCCCAATAAGCATCCTAATCAACAGATCCTTAAAAGAGTATTATGTACCCAAACTTTGGCGTTCAGCCTACATTCTACCTCTCCACAAAGGTGGCAAAAACACCACTATTTCCAACTTCTGTCCCATTGCCCTACTCTCTCCAATATCTAAAATTCTAGAAAAATGTGTCCACCACCAACTTCTACCTTTCTTAATCCAAAATAACCTACTGACTTCCACCCAACACGGCTTCCTTGCCATAGCACCACAACTGCCTTACTATCCTTCCTTGAAACAATCAATCAAGCCCGAGACTCCGGACTTTTAGTTTCCACAGTACTGCTTGATCTCTCTAAAGCTTTTGACACCATATCCCATACACACCTTCTATTACATCTGGCTAACCTTAATCTCGCCCCTTCTTCTCTCTCCTGGTTCTCCAGTTACCTATCCGACAGATCTCAAGCTGTCAGATGGAAGAACTCTAGCTCCTCCTTCCTGCCAACACCTACTGGCATTCCCCATGGGTCTATTCTTGGACCCTTGCTCTTCAACATCTTTATTAATAACCTTTATACTGTCATCCCTAACACCACAGTTATCCAATACGCCGATGACTCGACCTTAATCTGTGCCGCCCCTAACCTTCCTGAACTTCTGACTAAAACTCAACTACCTTTTTCCACTACAGAGAACTGGATGCATCAAAACCATCTCTCTCTTAACTCTAACAAATCTAAAATTCTACTTTTCTCCCCTTCCAGGACTTTCACCTTTGACAAAAACGCTTTCAAAGTCCTAAGCCAAGCTAACGCTGCTTTAGAAGTGGTCCCTTCAGCAAAACTTCTTGGTATAACCATAGATGAACAACTTAAATTCGATATCCACATACAACAAAACATAAAGAAAACCCACCAAAAGCTAGGTATGATCTACAGGAATAACCACTTTAACTCCTCTAGGCTTACCTTGGCTATTACCTACCTTCTACCTTCTCTACTTTATGGAGCACCTCTTCTTTCCAATCTGTCTGCTTCCAACACCTCAAAACTTGAAATTTGTTATAATAAGATCTCCAAATTTGCTATCAATTCCAAAACCTCAACACACCACTGCCTTACTCTACATTCCCTAAACTGGCTAGAGCTCTCCAACCACCTAGACTATCTCCAACTAACCACCGCTCACAAACTCATATTCTACCCAGATAAATGCCCAGCCTTAACTAATATCCTTCCACCATACATACCAAGTCGTTCTCTGAGATCTGAAAACCAAAACCTAATCTCCATCCACAAACCCAAACATTCTGCTGGACAGCTTCTACTCTCCTTCTCTCTAGGCAAGAAATGGAACTCTCTCCCACCCTCACTCAGGGCTATACCCAACCCAAAATCCTTCAAGACCCAACTGTTCTCATACCTGTCATCTAAACGGAAATGTTCCTGCTTTCACCCTACTTAATACCTAGGGAATTCTTCTCCCCTCTGAGCTCTATTTACCCTGCTCCTCTTTTCCTCCAAACTTTTCTGCTCCTCTTTTTCTCCACACTTTTATTACTACTCTCCCATAATAGACTTAACTGTCGATGTTCTGATTAAGTAAATTTCTCTCTAAACTCCAAGTTTGCAAATTTTGTAAATGTCACTTCTGTAAAGAAAAAAAAAAAAGAGATGCACATTTACGCTATGTATAACCTGACTGCTTGAATTTTACATTTAACAACCCTTAAGATTTTGTATTGCCTTACTGTATTGCTTTTGAAATTCTTAATTGTATGAAGTTTATGCCTGTACTTATCTTCAATACTCTGTAAACCTATTGTATTGCACTGTTTTTTGGAGCGTTTCTCCCCGGGCCTCCACTGAAAATGGGCAATTCTTGGCCCAGTGGACTTCCCCAGTAATCAAACTGAAATAAATAAATAAATAAATAATAAATAAATGTGCTATGTACAGCCACCATCTACCCCACAACAGAAATAATTACATCAATATATATTGTCATACCATAACCAATTATACAATTACTGTACAACATCTGCTGAAACCTTAACATACCTGGACACAGACACACTAACATGGCCCTATGTGAAATAGTTGTCATTATACAATTGAACAGCTGCTGATGTAACAGAGTTTGTATGAACTAATCCTGTTTCAGAGGGTTGAAAAGTTCGTACACCAGGAAGTTTTACCGAGTACTGATTATCAGCACAGTATGATACACAGTAACACCAAACTAAATATGTCTGGTAAGCACACTGTAAACTCCCTAACATTATATGCATAGCTATGCAGCCTTGAGCTGGTCAAACAACCTGGCCAGACTGAAACATATGCAGAAGTATTAGGTACAGACAAACCCTGCACAAGTAGCAATGTTCAGAAATATAACAGCAGTACTCACATTTAGACCAAATCCTCTAGGCATGACACACAATATATTACTGTTCATCTCCATACAGCTGTTGCAATAGATTCCAAACAAAACTTCCATGCTGTCTTCCTCACAAGTAAAGTAAAGGGACAATGCCCAAGTGGAGTACTCAGTTATAGTCCACTGTTACCATGGTATTGGCTAAGGCAGTAGCAGCGCAGCTGATGTGCATGTAATTAGCTACTTAGGAACACCAATTGGTCATCGGGATAGCACGTTACTGATATGTAACTATAAAAGGTTGCCTTGTCACACATTCAAACCATCTGTATCTACCTATAGGACAGTACAAAACACTGAAAGACGAACCAAAAACGAGTATTATACTAGTTAATAACACCTCTGATTTCTAAGACGGTATGTATAACATGTAGTAGGTCTGTGTATGTAGTACCTGTACTGTAAGAATTACAGTGTAATCAATGCATATAGTGGAAATAGCTATATTGTATTATATTGTTGAGCAGTAGTAATGCTTGTAGTATTCTATGTGTGTACTGCTGTAGGTCACACGGCACACTCCACATACACCACAAGGGATGATATGGAATTGGAACCCACCAATTCGCTTCCAGTCACTGTCAGTGTCAGGATTGGTCCAACAAATATGTGCTATAACAGGGGATAGTATATGTCGATATATTGTAATAGTAGACATATGTATGGGTGTATAAGTAAGATGAACATGTTAAAGGTGGGCTTACCGTGCAAATATGGTGTGCATTGTGGGATGTTGTGCCAATACCTGTGTAATGTACAGTATTCTAGGCAGAGCTGTATTCTATTCTACATAGCAGTTCTGTTATGTTATGCAAACAGTAGTTATGTCTATTGGCAATTGCAATACTCAATGACAGGATACATAGCATTAGTATTCATCTGACAGGTTAGCAGCATGATAGCAAAGATAACTGGAAGAGCCAGGTAACTATCCATGCACATAACACATGTAATATTCACCTCTCTACTATCGTTTGCAAGCAATAACAGCTATGCATGTGTACATGTTATGCAAATGTGTAGTGACCATTGTTACAGGGCTGGGCCAAATGGCTATGTGCACACCTACATAGAGTGGATATTGAGAGTACAGACACAGTGGTTGAACTACCAGGTTTGTGTAGCCCAACCTCTCATTGCCAACCTAACAGCCGCCTGCACATACTGTATGTAAGGTAGTGCACAGCACTGGTAATGAAACAGGTTGCATATCATCTTTAACTCCAGTGTAACATCTGCAGTAGGAGTGTAAGATGTAGGAGACAGCTGCCCATGTGTAATAGCCGCATCATAGGTGATGGCTCACACTATCTGATTATATCCTGATCATGTTGATAGTGGCATCAGAGTCTATTGATACATGACTCTGTTTGGAGAGTGGGTGTCTGTGCCCAACAGAGCTCATGGTCCTGGTGGATATGTGAGTATTTACCCAGAGAAGGAAACAGACCTGTAGACACTTGCATCATCTGCAATCAACTAACAGGATATGATGTGCTCCTTAGAGGAGGATTGCTGCTAAAGGTAGCTACAATGTTTCCGTAATAGCCAGTGTTGTCATGTCCATAACACAAATATTTACATGTGAGCATCACTGTCTAAAACATCTTCATAGGCAATACGTAAACTAAATACAGTACTTGGTACTTGTAGTACTGACTGCTCATACAGGCATGTCCATCTACTGGTGTTTACAAATGTCAGTTTTGTGTATGTGGCCATCCTGGGGGAATGTAATCTCTATGCCATGTACACTGCTAGACCCACCTAACACCATGGCCCACACATTGTTTGGGATGCAGATACAGGGTAAGCTGGAAGGCAGCCCAGTCTACACCCCATGACTGGACTGGACAGTCATGAGGTGTAGGTTAACACATGCAACTCATCAACACAACCAACACATACCCTTACCAGAACACAGTAAAGACACCCACACACACTACCGGAAATCACACACATTCACAGATGCTTTTAAGTATCTGGTCAAACAAGTGACCCCCCCAAGCAGGAAGAGACAGACACCAAAATACACAAACTGTATGATATAGTTTGCATAATTGTGCCACACCTCTGAACACGTGACTGGAAACATGCCCAGTAGTACTCATTTGTGAATGCAAACTCTAGCACTATGTTACACACCAACCTATACAAGGGCATACATACTGTCAGCTGCCTGTCTGCCATGATTAGCCACATATTCATACACTCAGACCACCTTTTGAACTATACACATGGCTCTGGCATATGCCATGTTGTTGTTCAGGACCTGTGATGCAGTAGCCTGGACTGCATGGAAACACATGTAGGAACTGTCAGGTCTTGTAGCCCATGCAGGTATGTCCCAAGGCCTGGGTAGCATTCTGCCACTGGCCAGAATGATACTGCAGTACAGGGGCAAAAGGATTGTATTCCACAATCGTTTAGTGTAGTGGTGCATGTCAAAGGGTATCCAGTATCTGTTGTCCTGGGATAACATGGTTGACAAACCATGATGCTTTGCTAGGTAGGGCCTGCACGTGTCACCCCTGGGAATCTAGATACTGCCTAGGGCTCATGCTTCCCCTATAGTGCCTTCATCATGCACTGTTCAAGTGAGGGTCCACTGCTGTTACAGGGACAGCCAAGCAATAAACTGCGGGTCTTGCTACACAATAATACATGTCAGAAACACTATACGGACACACATATGTCAATCCCTAACATAGAGAACATATCTGTGCAGTGGCACATCTGCATGACCATGTTATAACACATATGTCACCTCTTGCCCATTATCCTTTATTGGAACACACGGGCCACAGGTGTGTCCATATTCCTGAAGGATATGTACACCCCTACGCTAATTGCACTTGCATAACATCAGATGCATTATGCTGAGCAACTACCTTTGTGCCAAAGTGGAATTCAAAATGCACCTTGAGACAGATCACCCACCAGGTCGCGGACTTCCCAACTGTCATAATGTGCTGTAATGGGGAAGATTAGGTCTGAGACAGAACCATAATAATGGCTACTCTGAATTATTCCATTATGAACTGGGAAAACTCTTCATGTACCAACACCTGCGCTCAATGCATGTTGGATTCCATTGACCCCACTGACCTGGATCACAGTAGTCACACAAACAGGGCTAACAGTATGCTACACATAGTTAGTCTCCAATGCCAATGTAATGTTTCCTAAGAGCAGAGTGGTGAGTGTCATGGCACCCATACAGATGGACAATGCATGTGCAAATGCTGAATCCTACACAAATGAACCTTAAGCAGTCACATATGTGCAGTGATTGTGCCATTGAAACAGAGCCAGGATTCAACTCAACACAAACAACTAGGCAAACTGGTGGTACCATTCTTTAAACTGTAACACAGAAGGTAGTAACTGTTGCAAGAGTGAACACACATGAGTGTAGGTGATCCCTGGTCAGCCTCAGTAAGATGCAGATACACCATATAAAACCAAGCAAAGCTACTGTGAAGCTAATCAGCCACATATTATGAGGCCAAGCACAGAACATTCTATAGCTGTGTCATTAATCATAATGGCAAAGACAAGACCTGCCATGCTGCACAGCACTATGGCATGGGAAGTACTGCACCTACAGAAATAGCACCCGTTCATCCAGATAGGGTCTTGGAGAACGTAAACCCACTGCCACCCCCCCCCCAACAGGTACACTTAGTAATATATCCATGTACACTACAGGGCCCCTGTACTAATGACTATGCAGGTACAAGCTGCACTCTCTAAAGCCATACATACAGCTTTCATGGGACCTGTCAACATCCCAGGGTGTATCCTACACAAGTGTAAGAACATTCAGCTATCCACATACACATCATGTTCAATCATAGCTCCATGTCAGGCTGTGTACACACCGAATGGTGCACAGCAACAGTTATCACACCCCACAAAGGGGGAGACACCATTGATAATGGGACATAGTGCACAACTACCCTGCTGAGTCTGGTCTGTATGGCCATAAACCGTGGTCAACGTATTTGATGTACTTGGTATAGATGTAGATGACAGTAGGGTTGATTCACACTGCATATCATGACCTTGCCAGGTCGTAGGACAGCATCACCCATACTGTGTTCCAGCTACACTCAGTAAACTAGGTGTATATTCCTATGTCACAGGAGTGGTTGGCAACTGGACTGCTGGCAGAATCAATACTACAGAAGGTGTCTGACTAATACACGCACATCAAACCAGTGCCAGACACAGTAATACAGGGGTCATTCCTGGTACTCCCCCTCTTTGTTAGCTATACCACACAGACTAACACAGAAGGCATCAGCCTATTGATGTTTGCAAATGACTATGAACTAGGAGCAACAGTCGACTCAATGTGTGCTGTGTTCAACATACAGAAGGGCCTTGGTGTGTCAGATGTGTGGTGTGTGATATATGGCCACAATCTGACAGCTAAATATTGCATTGTCATCCCCTATGTTACAAACCCTGTACCCATTAACTACCACCTAGGCAGCGGTCAGCATAATGGCAACTGTGTGTATGGGAAGCAGCTGGACAGTACTTCCCTTTGATAGTTACATCACCACAAAAGAAAGGTAGTCATATGTGGCACCCCTAATCATGACAGGGTGCCATCCAGGAATATAGAGATAACTGCTCAGCCATATTCAACACCCATGTGACCCATAAAAGATCACATATTTCCTTTAAGGGTTATTGCCCATGTGTAGATGGCCTACACTGCCCTTCCCAATCCCTAGCTGCACTATGTAGCATGCAGCCTTCACTGAATAAAGCCATGTCCAACCCAGAGGTGTTGGACATGCTACACTTAGCACATACTGATCCCAAATAAGCACATACGTCATGGACATCCACCTTTCTAGTACAAGGATCACAACATGCCTGACAGATCTCTCTCCCATACACTTAACATACTCTTGCCATACTATGCATCCCTGTCCAGTGAAGCTGCACATCGCTCCTCTCTGTGACATGGTGTGATGATTGCATGCCAAATATATCAGTACCCATGTGTATCAGTTCTGTGGCACTGGTTGAACTGGCCACTGAAACTTACCTGCCAGTTGCCTACAGCTAGGTAACCTGTCTGTCTAGGCTCATAAATAGCCCAGGGCATATAGCCTACTAGATCACTATGACCATACATGCTATTGTTGATATCCACCCCTGCAAATACCATCAGGCTAGCTATTGTCCCATGTGTTACACATGTGCAACACAGGCAATACATGGCAGGATGCTACACAGCTGTACAGTGCCATGAAGATGTATATGGCAAAACACATACATGCTTGCAAGTCTGCAGGGTCACAGGTCATGTCCCTAACGACTATGTATGACTATATATGTGGCATATACACAGCAGTAAGGTCCACTGCATTAATGTGAACACATCTAGGCATGTGCTGATAGGTAAAGACACCACTACAGGCAGACAGAAATGCCCACATCAAGACAACATCCACATGTTGTATGAGCAATGTCATCATATGATACACACATATATGACGATAACAGCACATCACCAGTAGGTGTCAAATGTGTGTGACATACACATGTCAGTGGTGTTAGTGTCATGTAGATTTGCAAGGACGTATTTGTAATCTTAATAAATGTGATACACATGTGTGTTCAGCAATACTGCTCTACTTCTCTGTGAGTTACTGTGACCTGTCTCCATCATTATGTCTTCCAGGTATGCCATGTAGTAGACTGCCAGCGTACAGCCACTTGGTGGGTGAGGTCCTCAACCCATACCTCCTCGACAACTACACAACACTCTTTAGCCATGTGCCACAGGATGCACAGCAGTGGGATGCCCTGTGGGAAGAACTCTGCAGGAGGGTAAATGATGTTGGCGGTCACAATCGCACCTATCAGCAGGTGTGTCGACACTGCACTGACCTGATAAGATGGGTGAAACAGCGTGCTAATGCAATTGCCAGTGAACAAGGTGCAACAGGTGGGGGGGCATTCACCCAGCCCCCACTCACATGTAATGAGGAGCTACTGGCCAACTTGGGGACACCTGCAGACCTCCATCCACAAGCTTTAGCTGGTATTGTGGAGGTGGGTGTCTCTCAACCACCGAGCCTGGAGTTGCCTGGTAAGTCACTACTGCACATAAAACACAACTATATTTCACATAGTTACATGTGTTACTGTACAATATGTAATGTAACATCATATGTAAGGCATGTATACAAACATGCCACATACTATAGTCTGCTACTCTATGTATGCAAAGATGTGCCTACTCCATAGTATAGTGTATTGTACTGGCTTATGTGCTAACATGGACATTGCACCCTGTAGCTATCATACAGGCATGGATAATGATCTTACTGCTGTGATACTCCTGTTTAGGTATCTCTGGCATTTTGCAGTGACAGCAGCCTGTGCCAGGTGAGATTGCTATTATTTCCCAGGCTTGGTAATGCACGGAACATATTAATTGCATGCTATCTGCCATAACACACGTACACATAATGTATGGTGGTCCTGTTAATGGACACTGGTCAGACCTGCAATACATCACACTGTTTACCTATGTGAAATAATTGAAGACTATATGAAACACCTACACGAAACCTTCCAAACTGTCATTGCCAGATGTGTGGACAACAGTGAATACAATGGTGGAGGTGTGTTCCACTGTAGGGAGAGGTAGTACATATCAGCATTACACATGTTGGGAATACAAACAGTACTGTACAGAGAGCATATGTGTGCATACACTCTAAATGTGTTGGAGCTGGTGTATGACCAGCCCACAGGATGCACCCTTGTGGAGTATACCCTTGCTATGAATGTCACACAATGTCATGTGCTGTCAGACATAGGTTCATAGGTTGGTACTAGGCTATCAGCTCTAGGGCCTATACAAGCCTAGCCATAACAATTCCCTGGCTATTTCTTCCCACATTATTTACTTTCCTGGACCCCTGTCTAGCAGGGCGACTGACGTGATCCCTGGGGTGAATTTCCTTTCTCCCATCCAATCGTCAAGGTTCCTCTTGAAGAGGTCCAAAGAGGCACTCTGCTTGACATGTATGGGCAATCTATTCCAGAGTCTGGGGAGTCTCTGGGTCAGGAACCTATCCCTCCAGCATGTTTTGTTTATTGTGATGACAAGGTTTAGATCCCTGGAGCGTGTATCTCTGAGGGATTGGGATTTCTTTAAGTGTAGCATGTCCAACAGCTCTGGGTTTGACATGGCCTTGTATGTTAAGCAGAGATCGCCTCTGAGTAGACGATATGCACAGAGTATAGCTGGAGTTTTTAAGGCAGTCAGCGTGGGGCATCTGCTTTAGGCCTGTGATTCTTTTAGTGAGGTATTTCTGAGGCCTTTCCAGTTGTTGCAGATGTCTTGAGAGGTACATACCAAATGGGGCGTTGTATTCTATAATGGGTCTAATGAGGGATGAGTACAGTGGGACAATGACCTCCTTTTTCTGGATGAAAAGCCCTTTGTGATGAGGTGTGCCACATAGAAGGATTTCCTGACTGTTGTGGCGATGTGGTTATCGAAGGTGAGACCACTGTCCACCTGTGTCCCTAAGTCTCTTATCACACTTTCTGTGTTTAGTGTACTGCCACCTATATGGTAATTCATGGATACATGTTTTTCCCAAAGGGGATAACAATACATTTCTTGGCATTGAGCTTGAGCCCATGGCTCTGGCACCAAGCATCTGTTTCTGTAAGGCCCTTTTGTAGAGTATCTACATCATTTGGGGATTCAATAATGGCTCCCAGTTTGCAGTCATCTGCAAACTTTGTTAGCCAGAGTCCCTTAGTGTTGACCTGTACTTCAGAGAAGTAGATGCCAAACAAGAGTGGCCCCAGGACTGAACCCTGAGGTACTCCACTTGTCACTTGTCTGGAGCTGGATTTGGAGTCGGCTACTTTTACAGTGTGGGTTCTATCAGTAAGCCATTTAGCAACCCATTGGGTGACATAGGGATTAATGCCCAACTTAGTAAGTTTATCTATGATTCCAGAGTGGGGGATGGTGTCAAAGGCCTTGGCAAGGTCTAGATAGGCTGTGTGGACCACCTTACCCTTGTCCATGGCTCTGGAGACTGATTCAAAGAAGTCAATCAGGTTCAGGAAACAAGATCGGCCCTTCACAAACCCAAACTGGGTGGGGTCCAGTGTTTGAAGGTTGCCAATGTCTTTGTTTATAAGTTCCATGATAATACGCTGCATGGCCTTGCAGATAAGGCTTGTTAGACTGATGGGACGGTAGTTTCCGGGATCCAAGGTGGATCCCCCCTTGTGGATTGGGATAACTGTAGCTTTGCGCCACTCAGTGGGCATGAAACCTGAGGTGAGGCTATGATTAAACATGACACTTAGGTGAGGTGCCCGTTCATATTGTAGTTCATGTAGTACACAGCCGGGATGTCATCTGGTCCCATGGATGCTGTATTCTTGGCTTTAGAGAGTGTGTTTTGTACCTGTGTGGCCGTTATTACTGGAATTTGGCAATCTTCCGGTATTGAGATGGGCCATTTAGGGGGTGAGAGGGGGGTGAAGTTGGCACTGAATCGATCTGCCAGGATATTGGCAATATCCTTCAGATCAGTATATTTAATGCCATTCTGTTTTAGCTCAGAGCAGATCTGAGCATTGCCATTTAGATTCTTGACATAGTTATAGAATGCTTTGTGGTTGTCTTTGGAATCTTTGGCAATTTTATTTTCGTAACTAGCTTTGGAGGATTTTATGAGGCATCTCAGTTTCTTACTGAGGCTAGTAAGGAGTTTTTGCATCCTGGGATTTTCCTCTTTTCTGCAAAAGTTTCTTCCTTTTGTTGTAAAGTTTGTTTATGGCAGGGGACCACCAGATTGGCTTCCTTTTTTTGGATGAGAGCATTTTGGTTCTATTTGGGATGGCACGAATCATGCATGAGTGGATGTGCTCATACAGTGCCTTAGTGTAGGATTCAGCAGTTGAACTTTCAGTTCTCGTCTGCATGGGTGTCATGAAGTTTGTCACTTCTGACTTGAGTAGCATGAAGTTGGCTTTGGAGAAGTTTTTTATGCTGGTTTCTTTACTGGGGGGTGGGGGTGGGATGTGGATGTTAAGGGTGATTAGCTTATGGTCAGACTTGACTAACGAGGGGGTGACCATAGGTATGGAGCATTGATTTCCCATGTTGGTAATGACCAGGTCTAGGATATTGGAGCCCCTGGTGGGACTATGGATTAGTTGATCCAGGGCATTGGAATTTATGAATTCCAAGAACCGTTGCGCAAAGGTGTTGGGACATGAGTAGTTTTCCCAGTTAATGGCAGGGTAGTTAAAATCACCCAGTATCACCCAGTCCATGACATGTAGTGGGCTGACTGCAACACTGCTCAACTATCCGGAAAAACATGTCTCACATCTCATACATACCACCCTTTGTCTGCATAACCCTGTCCTCAGTGGAGCATGTGACAGCTCTGGGTGTATGTCATATAGGATAACACTGACATGTGAAATAAGATGGCCATCACAACCTTTGGACTGAACATGTGTACACATGGCCATGGAGGATGGCCAGAGACATGAAGCAACACACACAGTAGAAGTGATGTACATGTGTGTACACCCTGTTGTACATTGGTTCAACACAATAAAACTATGGCCTTTGTGTAGTGGTGATATTGCAGATGTGAAACACTAAACATCATACAAGCCTGTGCACAGCTTGTGTAGGCATAAAATGAAACCACCACATAACATGTCTTGAACATCTTGAGAGTGTCACGACATGGAAGCATTCACCTATACAGTATCCAAATACATACATGTGTTGCACAACATACACATACATCCACATCAAGCCACAGATACAGTGCATTCACCTTGCTGGTGTCAGACATCACTGCCATGCTTGCTCCTCATGTGTGTGAGGTACACAGATGGCATGTGGGACATAGAGTACTGCTAAGTTAGCCATGTGTGGGCATAATTGCCAGGCATCAGTAATATGGTTGCAGATGTGCAGGGGTGTCATCCATATACCCTTCTGTGACCTGTGTCACACATTCCACATTAGGGTTTATTGTGTATACATCTCAGTGACGTGGGTCACATTCCACATTAGATATGTATTGTATGTGAACCTAGTCATGGCTTTGAACTTTGTCAGTAGCTCACACTGTATAGCAATTGTGAAGCCACATGATGCTCTGCAATGGCTATGCACATCAACTCAATGTGCAGCATGTCCCTGCATATTTATAGGGTGGACAGACAACAGTGCATCAGCTGAAGGCCCATGTTAGTATAACATGTTCCTGCATTGGGGCACCATTACCGTACTGTAGATTGGAAAGGACACCATTGTGTTACACATGTATGCATGTCATTCAACACATCAGCAGAAGACATGTCATACTACATGTGATTGGCAAGGTCATACACCACACAGCAGGCCAGTGTACTGTAAACCTGTGCTGGTCTGTAGCACCATTGCAAAGTAGGGACAGCCATGTCAAACATGTGTGTACAGCCACATGCACAATGTCTACACTCAGCCCAGGGGTAGGTGGAATAATGTTGAACAGACATGCACTGCTTTGGGGGAGATATGCAAGCTAGGGCTCAAGCAAACATAGTATGCAGTCGACATACCCTACTGCTCATGTCCTCACACATAGGGGCAGTGGCCAACACAAAGCATCAGTGGTAAATGTACAAAGGTCAGCAATGGTCTGTTAACATGTGGTGTATGTTGCACACACCATGGCAGTGTGGTGCAATGGTGCAAAATGCATGTGTTGTGTTGCAGGTATGGGACACAGGCTACTAACACAAATGGTGCAATACAGGTATGTATGCTAACCACCACTATAATTGTGTAAGGTGCATGGCGTCTGCTATAAGATATGCATGCTGTTGTGTGCAACTCAGGGATGTATGATAACTACCACTATAGTTGTCTAAGCTGAAACTATAATTGTCTAAGCTGCATGCCATCTGCCATATCACCTGCATGTAGCGCGTGTGTGTGTGTGTGTGTGTGTGTGTGTGTGTGTGTGTGTGTGTGTTTGTCTGTGTGTGTGTGTGTGTGTGTGTGTGTGTGTGTGTGTGTGTGTGTGTATGGGTCTGTGTGTGTGTGTGTGTGTGTGTGTGTGTGTGTGTGTGTGTGTGTGTGTGTGTCTTTGTCTGTCTGTCTGTGGCTGTGACTGTGTCTGTGTTTGTCTGTCTGTCTCTGTCTCTGTGTGTGTCTCTGTCTGTCTGTGTGTGTCCTTGTCTGTCTGTCTTTGTGTGTTTGGTATAACTTGTAATGTACAGTTCTTGTCTTCCCCTCACAGGTGTTGATGTAGGTGCATTGCCCTCCTGTGGTCCACCTGATGTTAGTGTTCCCACAGACTCTAGCAGTGATGATGATAGTATGATTGAGGCACAGGCAGGGTTGTCAGGGGCTGAATCTGTGCCATTGGTTGCCATTCCACCTGTCTCCCCCTCATCCTCGCACACAGTTCCCCTGCCTGCACATTCCCCCATCACCACTGGCCATAGAGGAAGGACAGTTGGTGGGTAGTAGCATGGAACAGGGAAGTGTGGTGACTATGGAAGGTGTGCCTGCACACCATGATCCCAGTCAACAGACTGGTGATGTCCCACACAGGCATGTGCTCAGCGCTACTCGTAGGAGGATCACTGGCCAACATGCCCCTGCAAGACAAAGCACATCAGCTGGAGTCACTAGACACATGTTTCGGGCTGTAATGGAGGCACAGGCATGTGCTGAATGGCACAAAAGAGAAGGTCTGAGGCTTCAGAGGGCTGCGGTCCGTTCATTAACTGACAACATCCAGGCACTTGCAAATGCTCACCATCATCTTGCAGATGTTTTGGATAGATGATTGGGTGACATGGTGGGACTCCTTGACTGTGGAATGTCAATCCTCAAGTGTGGAATGTCTGTGCTAGAACATCTGGTGGGAGTGAGGCATTGCGCACGTGGACGTAGGTCAGCTACATCACCTGTTGAAGGTCTACGTGAACATGTTGCTGCACATGCCTGCTCCCATAGTGGCAGTAGCAGCAGCAATGCAGCTGGTGCTGTGCAGTCCACACCAGGACACAGCAGGCCACGTGCATGTGGTCCTGGACAGTCCCAACAGGGACATGATTCCAGTGGATATGTGTCATCAGATGGTACCCAACCTGGACCTCTGCCTGGTAGTGCCTGTGCAACCCCTGGCAGGCGCAGGTCACGTGACCATGGCCGGGCTCCGTGAACTGTGAAACCTGCCTTGTACAGTCTGCAGCTGTCAATAATACCCCTGTGTAGGCCAGCCACATGCCAGACCTGTGTGCATGCATACACACACACACACACACTGGAAACAAATGTAGGGCACCTCAACACACACGCACGCATAACATCCACACATGCCCATTGATATCCCAGGCCCTAACACACACACATGCTGTCATCCAATGGCACAGCCTAGGCCTCTGGAAAACATTATCACCCTGTGCATATGATGATGCCTGTGCTGCATCCCTGTCATCCACACCATCAGTGCAGGGACATGTTCATATGGTCTGATGCACAAGGTGAACACACTAGGTAGACAATTGTAGATTAATATTGTTGAGTAGTGTTGACAAGCAGCAGACATACCATGTATTGCAGTTTTAGAATGCATTTTGTACGTTTGACAGTATGTATCATGTGTAACATCACTAACAGCATGTTGATCTTGACGTTCTGCCTTCCTCTTTCAGGTGTAGTTGCATGTGCTGGGGGATGTCGGTGTTTGCGGGTGTCCCATATGTACATGTTGACTACCCACAGGTCAGTATGCCAATACCTGCATGCATTTTGTAGCTTCCACATCACAGTTATAGTTTCCCATGTTTCAATTATGTTTACTGTTCTAATGATCCAAAAGCATGATAGCTGTGTAATAAGCTACTGTGTTCAGAGCCGTCACATCCATAGTGGCTGACATCACAGGTATAGTTACCTGGAGCGCGTAGGGGGTAAAAGAGTGGTATGCCGGATGACAAGGGTAAAGGCCAGTGGAAATAGTGGCTTCTCATTGGGAAGCAGTAATACCCACTGCCACGAAACCATGCAAACACAGACACACTCACACACTCAGGGATTCACAGACACAGTAACACACACTCTGACACACACACACACACACACACACACACACACACACACACACACACAGTTGCCAGTGTTTGGATGAGAACCCCTGCCTATGTGCATATCATCATTATAGTACTACACAAATACCAGACACGCCACAGAGATTACACATGTACAGGTAGTTGGAATGGCCTAAGATTGAGGACACCGACAGGGATACTACAGTGCAGTGAGTGTATGTGGGGAGGGGGGGTCCATCAGTAGGCTATGTAACAACAGGTCACACCCCAGGGTGTACATGTTAACAGGCGGTTAGTATGCCTGTCTATGATTTTTGATATCAACAGGGATGCTAGATTGCATTGAGTAGATGGGGGAGGGGGCATTAACATTTCACTATGGTAAAATACAGCTTCACTCCAGGAACTGGACAGCCATACACATGGACAGCCATACACACACACACACACACACACACACACACACACACACACACACACACACACACACATACATACACAATGGCATTCACAAAGATATACACCTATGTCACACACATACAGCCACTTTACATGTGTGAGGTTTAACCACCTGCCTATGCCTTTCATTCTACACTTCACTCTGTACTAGTGTCAACAACAGTGTTCAGGAGAGTGATAACATGTGGGATTCCCAACCATACATGACATATATGGACACACATACACACACGTGCCAGTACTATGAATCAAACACCTGCCTATCTCATGATAGGTACTACAGAAGTACAGCACTATTGCATCTGGTACAATGCTTACTGACTCTTTCCTTTGACAACTGTGCTGATATATGCACAATATATGCACAGGGGAGGTATTACTGTTACAGGTGTCATGAGGTTAGCCTTCAGTGTCACCCTTTCAGCATTCTACATTGTCTGTCTTCCACTTCAGTTAACAAAACCTGACCTTAGCAAGTACACAGGGTATTGTAGGACTGGTTGTAACACACCAGTGAGCTGTCCTCAGTAATCATTCATCTGCAAAGAAGCCCCACCACTTAGTAGTCATGTCTAAACATCTGTCCATACCTCATGTACGGCTTACTGTACTTACAGCATATCACCATATACAGTTGGCAATGTTGAGGCTGTATTGCAACAGCATGATGTACTAAGACAACAGTCACCTTCAGACATCAGACACTGCACACACATGGAATCTACACAAACATCAATACATGCACACATGTGCGGTCTACATCAGTACTTGCAATAGCAGGTCAAGAGGATACATTCCACACCTTCCCCACGCCATGTGTGAAACATAGCAGAGCATTACACCATAATGGATGTTGTATTCTTGTACTGGTAGGACACCACCACTTTCACCGAGTAGCCAAGTGTACATATATTACAACAGCACATATCAGCGAGACACACACAGCATTATTCCATGTCATGCTTCTACAAACTGTTACTTGACAGTGCTATGGTGAAGCCAGGGCTCTGTAATGGTCAACAGTGAACACATCATATTTGCCACACACACCTCATGTGTACTGGAAGAGTGCCAGCAATGTGGTCTGTTAGAGCTAGGCAGTACACTCATTCAAGCATGTGTGACGTCTGTGGCTTGTAAACATCTCACCCCAGCATGTACTGACTATTGTGGTACTAAGGCTAATGTCCAGACAGCACACAGCATGCATGGCTTGCAATTGTTGACATGGGGTATATGTAGGAGCTGTGGCTACACATGGCTGTACATGTCATGAACATATCACCTGTGACTACTCAGGAACATACAGAGCAGAGCTGGATTTCCTTGAGTGTGTCAATACAGGCCTTGTGTAGGTCCTATGGTCCTGTTATTTGGGTATGTTTGTAGGCATTGCATTAGGTGGGCATGTCTAAAGACATCCATGCCACATGGGGTGTTGTATGATATGATAGGTGTCATGGGTGACCAGTAGAGAGTGGATATTACATCTGTCAACATAGATATCAAATCTTATGTACTGTTAGCATGCTATCTGCCATGTGCGTGTGTGCAATGACTAGCCACCTGTATGTAGAAAGGAAAACAAAAACTATGGTAATGTAATTTATGTTGTATGAGTGTGGGATGTACATATTCAGAGCAGGTACACTTAGGTAATAACCAACCATGAGGGTGTTGTTTACTGGTGTACAGCAATAGTCGACCATGTTAATGCTGACAACATCCGAAGGACCCTGGTATGTGTACAGCTGAGCTGGTTACAAACAGTGCTATTATTGCATTGCATTGCATAACACATTATGCAGCTGTGTCTGTACATGGGTACTTTGCACTGTTGATGTAGGCCTAGGTACAGTCCACCAATCGAGGGTTATCTGGTGGTCTATCATACTATGTCATACCACATATGGATGTGTGTTGATAGTCTGGGAAGGTGGTGGATGTATATGAATGCAGCATTTGCCACTGTCACCTGTACCTGACTCATCTGTGATGCATTATGTCAGAATAGTGGTCTTTACATGTGAGTAGCTTTTATGAATATGTGTACACCACCACCTGGAATGGTACCACTGTTATGGCCCACATGTCTGGATCTGAGTTATATGGTGGTAGTGCAATTATGCACTACCGAACCTTCAGCCAGGTGTTCCTCACTGCACAGATGTCAGTATTTCCTATTGTAGGTTCTACATTGAGCAAATGGATTACTAAAGCCACACATCTAGCACTGGTTAGCATAAGCATCCAATGCAATTGTCATGTAGGTGTCACGGTGTTACTTCTGTATGTAGGACATTTGCCTTGGAATGCAGCTATATGGGTAAATGCGACCTAGGTATTATCACACATGTATAACATGGATGCATGTGCTCTGTGTTGAAGGCTCATCATTTGGTCATGACAGCCCGGAATGACAGACACTGGACAACCTCATAATAACAGCAGGACATTGGCTCATTGTTTTGGTCTAGCAGTTGCCACCCATACCATGACATCACTGCATGTGACATTAATGTGCTTGGTAGCAAATGCCTCATGTAAGGTGATGGACAGCAGCAGAACTTGTGTATATGACCAATGTGAGATATACTTAGGGTAGCAGTTCTGCTAATAATGACAACTATAACAGAGCCGGAGAGGTCATCTTGACACCTGCACCTCAGTACCATTACACAAGGTGGCTCACACATTATGCTTGCACATGCCACTGTTCCACATATAATGCCACTGTCCACAACCTGCTATCAATGTATGCCTTTCAGGGCATACATGCTGTAGGTAGCATCCACCTGTGCGACCCAGGTAATCTATTGTCTGTCACGTCCACACATGCATGAATGTGTATACGTAACATATATATGTCAGTACTTCATGTACATGTATGCATGTGTATCACACAGCACAGACACAGATATTTCATTTACGGGCCACATACAGATATCAAGAAGTAAACCAGTATGATGTGCATATATACTGACAGCTGTAAACCTGTGTGTTTACAATAAGAGTCCATTACAACATGTTCTGTTCATGTAAGTGTTTGAGCATGCACACTGTTTCCTTCAGTGGTTAGAATCGGAGTGAATCCCAAACAGCCCTGTGCTACTAAGTGTATGAGCATACCCACTGCCACGTTGTGTAATTTGAGTCAGTGCATCAAACAATCCCTTTGTTACTAAGTGTATGAGCATGCCTAGTATAACCTTGTGTAGTTGTAGTCATAGTGCATCCCAAATGGCCTTGTGCTACTAAGTGTATGAGCATGCCCACTGTAACCCTGTGTAGTGATAGTAGTTGTCCATTCCACAGATGGCCATACTCCAGTTCAGGTTCCTGTTGTGCTACAACTATACCTCTCAGTCCTACCTGCAGATGATGTGTCTTGTTTGTGCATACAGGTTGTAATGGACACCTACTTTAAACACACAGGTCTACAGCTATGTACTTCATGACTGTCAGTCTCCCTATTGTTGTACTCAATCATAGAAAGGCAGTCTGACTGCCTTGGAATGTGTAATCTCTGTGGCACATCTCATAACTGCGTAGTACTGTAATAGTGATCTGTAGATAGGCAGGAGTTCTGATCCCACCACTGGCAATTGTGTGTGTGCGTGTGCATGTGTGTGTGTGTGTCAGCAAATGGCTGAGTGTGTGTGTCTCAGCAAATGTGTGAGTGTGTGCATCAGCAAATGGCTGTGTGGTTGTGTGTGTGTGTATTTGTGTCTGCATCCTGTCATGATAGCGGGATTTGCTGCATTCCAAAGAGATGCCTCCTTTTGCACTGGCCTTTATCCTTGTCTTCTGCTAAACCTCTCTCTTCCCCCTCCCCACTGCAAGTAATCAGTCCTGTGATATCACCCAGCTCAGAATTGGAATCAGAGTAAGTGTAATTGTATGTGTTCTGTGGCACATACGCCAACTGCATACCACTGTACTAGTTACCTTTAGATAGGCAAGACGTGTATGCACAATACTGGCAAGTGTGTGCGTGTTTGTGTGTGTGACTATCCTGTAGCCAGGCATACGCATGTGTAATGTCTTTTAGCACACCATGGTAGCCATCTGTGCTGACCGGTGTCTACAAAGTATTACATAGTTAGGAATGGTAAAGAATGCACAGTCAAGCACGACTACAGTTGGGTAAGTTATTTTCCTGTGCCACTGTCGAGCAGTGATACAGAAATGGTCACTGGGGTGTAGGGCCATACCCATCATTTTCCCACCTTAACTCCACAATCTCCGGGTTAGATTACATTAGCCATCATTCTCCACCCCAAACTCCACATACACAACAACCATCCCTTCTCTGGTGAACTGCTTATGATTTAAATGTTATAACACAAGAGATGCCTCTGTTTTGTGTACACGTCATTTCCTTTGGAACCCTTCTTTGTCATAAAGGGTGTTCAGATGTGTATATATATATATATATATATATATATATATATATATATATGGCTATGGCTGTGTCTGTGTATATGCATATATATATATATATATATATATATATATATATATATATATATATATATATGTGTGTGTGTGTGTGTGTGTGTGTGTGTGTGTGTGTGTGTGTGTGTGTGTGTGTGTGTGTGAGTGTGTGTGTGTACACATCCCGTAGGTGCATATAAATATAAATATATATATATGTATATATATATATATATATATATATATATATATATATATATATAGTTATGACAGTTGTTCAGATGCAGACTTGTCTTTGTTGTTTCACAGAGTACAGTATATTCAAGGGTACTGTACATATGTACACAAAGTGGCTGTCACATTTGTTTTCAGTATTGTGGAATACCTGTAGTAGGATGTGCATTATAGACTTCATGCAACATGTATACAACCCAGGTGGCTTAGTGGTATGTCCAGTAACCTCAGTGTGCATGGTCCAGGGTTCAATACCTGCAAGCCTTGTTGATATTGTCAATTAGGACTGCATAAGGCAGTTGTAAGCAGGTATAAATGTGTTTTCGTGGCAGTAAGCATGGGTACACACAGGTAGCAGACATGTACAACTCGCAGTACACTTGGAATGCCCTTCTTTGGCAATTCTGCTGATGTCACCTATGTACGAATACACCTCTTTGACTGTTGTAACCCAGTAATCTCCATGGCGCGTGCTGTAACTGCATAATGCTGTAGTGTGTTAAATTAGATTGGTAGGTGCTCTAATTCCAGACAGGTAAACTGTGTGTGTGTGTGTGTGGGTCTGTCTGCCTTCTTGTGAAAGAAACTATGCTTTTAGAGTATGCACACTCTTTACAATTCACATGACCACCTTTGGCAATCCTGCTGATGTCACCCACCTAGAAATACACCTCTAGGACTGCTGTTACCCAATATTCTCCGTAGTGTGTGCTGTAACTGAAAATTGCCGTAGTGTGATAAACTAGTTAGGTAGGGTTCTATTCCAAGAGAGGCCAAATGTGTGTGTGTGTGTGTGTGTGTGTGTGTGTGTGTGTGTGTGTCTGCCTGTCTGAGACAAGAACAATGCTTTTTAGAGTATGCACACTCTTTCCAATTCACATGTCCACCTTTGGCAATCCTGCTGATGTCACCCACCTAGGAATACACCTCTAGGACTACTGTAACCCAGTATTCTCCGTAGCGCATGCTGTAACTGCGTATTGGTGTAATGTGATAAACTAGTTAGATAGGGGTTCTATGCCAAGAGAGACCAAGTGTGTGTGTGTGTCTCTGTCTTCCTGAGAAAGTAACAATGCCTTTTAGAGTATGCACACTCTTTACAATTCGCATGACCACCTTTGGCAATCCTGATGATGTCACCCACCTAGACATACACCTCTGGGACTGCTGTAACCCAATAATCTCCATAGCGCATGCTGTAACTGCATAATGCTGTAGTGTGATACACTAGTTAAGTAGGGGTTCTATTCCTAGACATGGCAGGTGTGTGTGTGTGTGTGTTTGACTGTCAGAACCTGTGTGGAGGTGACTGTGAGTGTCTAACTACTGGACATGTTGGGGAGCGGATTTTGTAGTTTTCCTATATGGTGTCCGTATTATATGTCACAATGTCTACCTCACAAGGAGTACAGATGTCAGTCAGCCAAGGGACTGTGTTGGCAAGCCATACCCCTACATTTGGCAAAAGGCCTGGTGAACAAAGTATGCAACCCTACTATTACCCGGAATATGTCCTGAACCCATGTGTCATACACAAACACACTTGCCTAGAATATCCCGCTATGTTCCTAGTACCCTGCACATTGATGACAAATACTTGGCATGATGTGATTGCAGTGGGATGCAGAGGGCATGGCACCCTGTACAGCAGTACAATACGCACATAATTGCAGACAATGTGCCTTCACTATCTTCCCCATTGGATGCCTGCAACATATGTGGTGCCATCAAATGTTATCCACAGAGGCCATACAATAACTTACACATGTGCCCTGTATGGACCGATGTCACTGATACCAGGGAATACCTGTATCATGCTATCAATGTAGGTGCAGGGTCAACCTGCTGTCTATAAGCAGGTCCTGCCACACCAGGCCAGTACTGGCATATCAGAGGATAACAGTATGTGTATACAACATGTGCCAGCCAAACCAGGTACACCTGTACATGTCACTGTACATTATTGTGGGACGTGCACATCCCAGGCAATGTCCAAGTCAAGAACTATCAAACACAGACATGGCATGCATTGCAAAACTATGGCCATACACAATGGTAACCAGGATGTCAGGACAGTTCATACAATACCCATTTGTGTGGGATATTGCAGACACTACACCACTGTACCACAGTGCACACTATTGTTGGGTGGCATGATGCCAAGGATTACCCCTCACCCAGCCTTGTACAGCCATCTTGCACAGCCAACCACTACACACCCATGAAGCAATGCACACATGCATATCAGTACTGGCACCTTGTGTCTGCGTGTGGGGTATGATACTCCCAACCACAGTCACTCCCAGTAAAACTCCCATTGGCATACCGACAGATGTCAAACACGTTCACATGCCCTAGCCCATAGAATCTTCAGATATCCCCTGTGGTGCATGTAGTACCTGTGCATTACTGCAGTGTGGAAAACTAAGTAGTTTGGAAGTGTATTTGTGGGCCTGACAAAGAGTGTCAATGTGAGTCCATTAGAGAGTGTGGTTGTGTTGACAATGACATCCGTTCATGTGGACAGCCATGTGTGCTACACCTAATGTATGTCTACTATATCTCTGTTGCAGATGTCGCTCACAAGCACACATATATGTTCTTACAGCACACCAACATGTCAGCTTTGTGGCACATGGAGTAACTGCATGCACTTGTAATAGTAATGACTAGTCAGTCAGGGGTTTGAACCCCTGTACTGGTAGGTGTGTGACAGACAATGCTTAGGTTTTAGTCTCCAAGCCCTTCTCTGATGTACTTTGCCTCTGTCTGTCCCTCCCACACACTCTGGTGGATGTGGAGGTGTACATCTGCTCAGCAACAGCTTATGTTTTGTAAGTGATGGTCATGATCAGGTGATGGCCTCTGCACCTATTTCAGTCCTCCTCTAGCTGATTGCATGTGGAACAGCTGTGATGATGGTCCCATAGCCAATCACATGAAAAACACAGTACAATATCTAGGAACATCATGTTGGTGTTTGCCCATGACAGTCGCTGTGAATTGTACCTGGATCTGGTGTTTAATAAACGGCATCACACATGATATCTGGATGTTCCTCAAACAACATACACAGTGGAAAATAGCCTAAAGACAGGAGGGTGATGTGCCAGTCATGACTACAGCATGTAAGTGTAGCTATGCTTCATTGAGACTACTGCCTGTTTAACAAGTTGTGTGTGGTAATGGCTATTCTGCATGTTTTAAAACTGACAAGACAGTGCTCTGTTTGTGAGGGACCCCCATCTGTAGGGCCATCTGTAGACTGGTCAGTGTGTGGAACCATTTGTTTCCTGTGTTACTCACTGAACACACATCTGTGAACTGCAGGAGCATAGTGTGAGGATTGCAGTCAGTACATGGTGACAGTGATGAGTTACTGCCATCGCATCCCTGATTGGACATATGTCACATGAAACAGTGGTATGACAGACACTGTCTGGGGTTCTCAGTGACATGCCAATAATGGGCCACTGTTCATAGCTGCAGTCACAAGTCTTCTACACTTTGTACAGATGTCATGCAGTATATCTATATATATATATATATATATATATATATATATATATATATATATATATACATATATATATATGCATGCGTTGTGCTCCCTCTGCAAATGTATACCATCTGTTGTGTTGGGTTGATGGTCATATTTATGCATGCTGTTATAAGTAATCCTGTATGATGTTGACTATTACTAAGCCATATCTGTATTTAAACTGCAACATTATAGGCTGTATGGGTTTGGAGGTCCTGGCAGAACCTCCTGTCCCACTTTAGCTGGCCATGGAACTGGGCACCAGCACATCTGGGGCCCAGCCTTGGACCTCCACCTCTGTTGGCTCTGCACCACCTTCTGGTGGTGCTGCCACTGAGGATGGGGCTTGTCTCCCCTGGGAGCAGGTCCAGACAGGAACATGTCCGCTGTCGTACAGTCCCGGACATGGTGCGTAGGGGGTTCAATAAGGGGTTTCAAGGCCAGATACACCAGCTCAAGTGTAGAGTGTCACATTTATAGGGTGAGGCTGCCCCTCCTAGACAGCCCCCAGCACTGCCACCTTTGCAGCTGTTTTGGTGCAGTGGTGGCTGCCCATGGCTGGGGACCTCCATCCCACTGTTTCCATTTGGGGGCTCATGGGCTTGTGACTGCCGAACACCCCTCCCTGTCCGAGGTGTATCCCCCCACATGTGTCATATACCAACCCTGTATGCTGTCTTGTCTGTCATCCTACCCTACCTATCCTCCATGAGCATACTTACGCTCCTTCCCCCACATCCCACTCTTACCCTACAGAAACAAAAGTCCAGTTGGTTCCTAGAACAACATTTGCCCCATACATAGCTGTCTATTTCACACACGTGTCCACTGGACACATGTAACCCTTTTAATATGCATCACAACATACTCCAGTTGTCCTCACCCCTGTCTCTCAGGCACACGATCCTAGTATGCACATGACTCCTAAATGTTCCAGGTACACGTGATGTGGATGACCCCATTGTACATACAACACTACCGGTCCCTCTATGGTTACCCCATTTACCTTTATCATGATGATGATGTCACACACAGCACCTTGCAAGAGTGATGTTCTCACATAATGATTGGACAGAAACTGTTGTGTTAATGTATATAACATGCACAGAGTGATGTATATGGCCAATATACAAATGTTTGCATGTATGAATGACACATGTCTGTCTGAGTGAGTCTTGATATTACATAGGACAACACCAATACATAATACAGGCATTGCTGGTGTTTCCCTTTTCATTCATTTGTAATGCTTTGTTGTCACACGGGATGTTCCTGATATATCTATATATATGTATGCATCTATATCTTGACATAAACACTCACACATACATCTACATGATGGAATACATTTCCTATACTGTTGAATGACTGCGCTGGATGATATGTTTGTGATAAGGTCCGATGTCTGTATATCTGCCATGGCTTAGTGGTAAATCACAATAGCTGTGTGTGCAGGGTCCTGGTTTCGAGCCTTGCAGAGGCCATTTATTTTGTTGCTGGGCAGAACAAGGCCGTTGGATACAGAGTGATTAAGACACATTAAAGCAGTTGTGAGCAGGTGTGCATTGGTTTGCGCGGAGCTAAGCAATGCTACCCTCCAGTTACAGTATCTTACACTCAGTTAGCCTCTACATTGCTTTACCAATGTAATACTCGGATACTGGTGGCCAAACAGGCTTATACTCACTTGCTCCCGCACTTGCAAATGCACTGCATTTGGTGTTTGCATCTGACACTCACACCCCTGGGTGAGAGTGAGGACTATGATATTACCTTGTGATGCCTATTACATCGGATTACATGCCTACAGTATCGGGAATGGCTGCCCATTAGGCGACAGCATGCCATTAGACTGTACGGAATCCGAGGCTTGTCCAGAGTTTGATTCATATTATTGGGGTGTTCCTCTTACAATCTGCACCTGTCTGGCTAATACATGGGAACTGACACTCTTCAATACAAACAAGTAATTGGGTTTTGGAACCCACATCCTTCAGCTGAGTCATGCTACTGCATACTTAATATTCTATCATCTTTCTAAGGTTGTCAGTTTAAGATGTGCTTTCTGTCCCCATCAGACCTCTCATACGATTGGGGAAAAATACAAACTGAATCAGACACATGGCATAACAATATCAAAGATACATTTAAATCATTGGTGCTATTAACCTGGCACATTGACAGACTCAGAGCATATGAATTCATACACATTTTCTGAGGTAAATGATGTTTATAACTCTTAATTGTTGTCATTATTCATTACGTGTAATTCACCACCTTTCCTCCAAATGTCACTAGCTTTAGGAGGGATTAAGTGGGACAGAGTTAGAAATGGAGTCAAAATCAGGGACGTCCCTGGAAATTGGTGTCAGTTCAGAGGTGTGGTCTCTATTTGTTCCCCCAATGGTTTATGTCCTGTCCAGTGGATTTGCTCTTAGGGGATGAGAGGTATGGGTGTCAGCTATGCCCATTTCGGAATATTACTTACATCCCTGGGGCGGTCCTAATATGACTGCACCAGCCAACACCTGCACGCCTAGGCCCATAACTGCATACCCATAGTTCCCCACCTGCCACTCCTCTACAGCACTCATCCTTACTGTGGGTGCAGGTGGGGTGTAAACACACCACTACACATTGCCCACTTTCCCCATGTCGGGACACATGTCATACTTTGTGTCGACCCATGGGTTATCAGGCTTGCACAACCTACTGGTCCATGTACATCTATAGCCTGGTTTGATGAGTCATTACCAGGGCTGCCTCCGATGATCATTAATTTTTGGTGTGCCACAAGGGACATCGATGTCTATGTTTCAAGATTAGACCTGGCAGGTCTCTCCCACTGGTAGTATCCTGCCGGTGGTCTGGGAAGCAGTGGTGTGTTTTCTTTTATTGTGTGTCTGTATGTCTCACTGGCCTAGCTGGGGGGTGGGGGGGTTGATGCTACATGTTACACGTTTGTTTATTGGACCCCTCACCCCCATATGCATGGCCTGTGAACGTATGTAACTCATAACTGCTGTATCATATCCTAGCTATATACATGTGTATATTTACAGTCACATATGTATATATATATATATATATATATATATATATATATATATATATATATATATATATATATATATACATTACTATATACAGATAGGTTCATAGGTTGGTACTAGGCTATCAGCCCTAGGGCCTATACAACCCTAGCCATAACAATTCCCTGGCTATTTCTTCCCACACTATTTACTTCCCTGGACCCCTGTCTAGCAGGGCGACTGACGTGATCCCCGGGGTGAATTTCCTTTCTCCCATCCAATCGTCAAGGTTCCTTTTGAAGAGGACATGTATATGTATGCATACAATACATCTACATCTGGTTATTCCTTTTCTTGCCATATAGATTACACTTTGCTGCAGTGGGACTCGTAGTGGGTGTGGCTGCTTGCTGGGCGACGCCTCTACCCAATGAACACATTCGCTTACATCCCTAGGGTTGTCCATATAGGCCCACATCAGCCAACACCTGCACACCTAGACCCATAAGTAGCTACCCATAGTTACCCCACCCGCACCTCCTCAACAGGACCCATCCTTACTCTGGGTCCTGGTCTGTTCTGGACACACCACTACACGCTGCCCACTCTCCACTTCACGGGACCCATTTCCTACACTTGTCTCGACCCATGGGTCATCAGGCTTTCCCACCCTTGTATTCCGAGTATGAAAACACCCCAGCCAGAATGTTCGGTCTATCACCTTCTTTTGGTCTTGCCAATTTTTGGGGTGTCCCGCAAGGGATGCTCCTGTCTATGTTCCAAGATTAGAATTCACGGGTGCACTGTGTACACCCCGGTTGTATCCTGACTGTGGTCTGGGGAGCAGTGGACTCTTTACAACTGTTTTTGTGTATGTTTCCCGTGTCTGGCTGGGGGGGGGGGTGGAAGGTCATGCTATGTGTTTCATGTTTCTTGCTTGGGCCTCTCACTTCCACTGGCATAGCCTGTGAACATATGTCATTCTTGTGTGCTGTTTCCTATCATAGTTGTATATCTGTGTATATCTATGCACACACACACACACACACACACACACACACACACATATATATATATATATATATATATATATATATATATATATATATATATATATATATATATATATATACGTATATGTATATGTCTGCAACTATATATATATATTTATATATATATATGTGTGTGTGTGTGTGTGTGTGTGTGTGTGTGTGTGTGTGTGTGTGTCTGTAAAGCAATGCATACCCCACGTAAATGCACTTACACACGTTTACTGGTGTTTATATATGCTTGAACCTGCTTACTAGTGCCTTATTCATTATGACACTGACACTTTGCTCCAGTTAACTTTTAATTGATATTTTGCAGGTTATACAGCGGACAGATGTCACAATATGTTCATGTACAGATTACCGATGGTAAATGGTATGTGATGCAGTGGGATTCAGTACAGGAATGTCTGTTTGTTAGGCGGTTGCTCTAACCAATACACTATTGCTGTGCTGCTTAATTTGCATATATACTCATATAGCCATGGCTCCTGGTTCCCCAAACACACACCCCAATGCCTCCCTAACACTGCAGTCATCCATTCTCCAGTTGGATTCGCGGTTTATCCACACCACTACACATTGGCAACTCCCTACTCCTATAGACCCGTCCCATCGGTTGACTCACTCCACGTATCCTCAGACCTCCCAAATGTTTAGTCCACAAACATTGGTGACATGAACGACCAAAATAATACTATTCGCAATTTTTGGGTTGTCCCAAATGGGACACGCATGTGTTTATGTCAAGATTAGACTCTATACTTCATTACATCCTTACTCCCGTTAACATGACTCTACAATAAATTAATAAGTATGACTGTGTGGTAACGCACATGTTACACATGAAAGCCTAATTATGTACATGCATGGCGTATTTCTTTTACAAATAGACCAGTATAGAATTGGCATTGCCGTAGCAGGCAGATCACAGGAATGATTCCATGTGTGGGAAAGTCCTCACATTTGATTTTTTTCAGCACAGCACTGACTTCGGACATTGTACACACTTCTGCGTTTTAACAGTTTTGTCCCGTTCGTCTTCTGCACAACCTATTATTCTATCTACTGTCGAGGTTTGTAAGGGCACATTCATGTTATTTATGTCTGCAAATTGAATGAATGTGTTACAGAGAATGTACTTCTACATATTGATGTCTGCATGTGTGTATGCATATATGCTTATAACAAACTCGCTGACCTCCATGGGGCGGTCCAATTAGAACCAGCCCATTCAACTCTGGCATGCCTGGCTCCATAATTTCATACCCATAGTTCTTCCACCCCATCCGTGTTCAGCATACACACATACCATCCATTGTCCACTTGTTATCGCAGCCATGACACACCTCTACACATTGCCCTCTCCCGAGCATTAGGGGCCCTACATGTATGTTGTCCCAACCCATGTATTCTCAGGCTCTCCCACCATCAAGTACTTGAACATACCTGCCCTTGCTTGTGTAATGGTCGGATGGCCAAATGGTCTATCAATTTTTGGGTAGTCCCACCAGGGACTACCCACTGTGTGTAAAGTAGACTTAGCAGATCAACAATGTTACTCCCACTGGTAATATCCTGCCTGTCATGTGAGTAGCAGTGCTTTGCTTACTCCTGCCCAGCTTGATATGACATACGCTGACAGCGCTATATAATACTGGGGTTGCTGTTGATTCCCTTCTCATTCTTTTTGTATGCTTTATCGTTACGTCATTCTTTCTTCATAGATATATATATATTATATATCTGTATATACTTATATATATTTCCTATGCTGGGAACTGCTTAGATTCACGTAAGTGCACTCAGACTGGCTTACTGGTACGTATATGTGTTTACTGCTGCTTATTTGTGCTTACACCTGCTTACTAGTACCTTATTCATTATGACAGTGTGCACTTTGCTTGAATGATATTTAAGTTAAATATCTCATGCAATACTCTTATGTCGGTTTTATGGCAAAACGACATTCATTCCACATGGAAAATGATATGTGCTGTTGTTGGGCTCGAACCGTGAATGCCTGTTTGTTAGGTGGATGCTCTAAACACTACACTATTGACATTTACGTTGATTCCGCATGTTTTTCTCTACTTGAATGAATATGATGTGTAAGCTACGCTCGGCGCTTTGCTTACACCTTCGATATTGCAGCAATTCAAATGTATAATAGGGACACAGGGAATCTAATTGTGAAAGTTCTAGGGACAGGGCTCAACATTCCAATATGTGCTTGTGTGTTTGCTACTTCGATTTTATTTCACTGCTCGTGGACACTCTTGTATGCTTAGCATACATTTCGGTATCCATGGACACTGAATTACTGACTTACTATTAGGGGCGGGCTCTACTAGTAGGCATAGTAGGTTTTGCAAGTGTTGGGGCATGTTTACTCCTCCGTAGAGCACTTGTACACGTCCCATGCACTTGCACATGTTTCCTGTGCACGTTGAGGGTGCGGCGGCGCGCCCTTATACATATTCATATGGCGCTGCTGCACCATCTGTAGTGAGGACGCTCGGCACAAGACTAAAACCATCCTTGCACAGAGCGTCTTGAATCCTGGAGGTGGTGTGTGTGTGTGTGAGTGTTTATGTGTGGTTCTTATAGAGGGTCTTTCAATGGTGCATACCCCAGCAGATTTGCTCAGATACAGAGTCTTTTACTGAACTTACTCCATTACTTATGCTTTTAGTGCAGCATTTTTACAGTTCACTGTATCTAGACTGTTACATTGGTTGCATGTTGAAAGATCTGTATTGGACACAGAAGTAAAGCTGGCTTATCTGTGGAACGATCTCATATTCTAAGGTGTTAGCACGACTCAAAGTGGGGAAACATAGATTAAGCTGTCCTTAGTAGTTGTTCCAGATACAATACTCTTGTTTTTTTTTTTTCCATTCAGTGGATGACTCAACAATCTATTCTGCTGGATCTCTACTCTAAGAGTCTATAGTTAATGTTTCTGCTGGTGCTGAATGTTTTCTTACTGAAATTTCTGGACTAATATTGGGAGTAAAAATTTAACATGGATTATATGCTGAAGGCACTGATAATGTTCAAATAAATCCAGAGGGAAAACACAGACATGTACAGTCAACATGAAGGGCTGTAAAATTGTTACATCCTGAAACAAACTATTTTAAAAATATTAATTATTATTTAGAAATATGAGCATTACAAGTTCTGTACAACAAAAATAACTGCTACGAGTTGTGGGAAGAGCATTAAGACCAAAGCTGCTCCGTAGACTAATATACTCTTAGTAAAACAATGACTACATAAATTCTCCCTTACTGTCTACATTTCTCTAAAATGATTTTGTTAATTACTTCTAAGCCTAGCTGATTCAGGATGGAAGGCAAATCCTTTAATCATGTTGCTGGTCAGCTGCATGATGTGACAAAACTAGGCGATGTATTACATGACGTATGTAATTCAGGTGTCAAGTGTTAGCTTAGTTGATGCTGTTTGAAAAATATTATCAGTACGTAGAATAGTGCATAAGTAACTTCAAAAAATAACTTACGCAAGTGGTGGCTGCGTTGATACTTCAGTGTTGGATGTTGCACTGGCAGCCCATTCATTTTTCTTACCTTTATTTTACTACAGTAGCGTCAGCTTTCAGTGGACAATGGGACAAGAGAAGAGAATGGTTCCAACTATATCAGTCTGGTATCTAATGTAGCTTGTTAAAAAAGACGATGCAGTCTGAGGACTTTCTGTCAGCTGGTATTAGAAGTCTGGTAATTATAGAGGATATTTCTAGTTATGGTCTTGTATAGATATTTGCAAAAGGGCCAGGTCTTCTCCTCTGCCTTGAGAGTCACTAGTAACTTTATGCAAACAACAGCACTGTATTAGAGGATATCTTTTCAGTCCCACTTAGCTAGAATGTAAAAGTACGTAGGACTACCAATGATCTCCAGAAAGGCAGAAAAGGGTTACTTTGGAATTTCTTTTAAAGAAGACTAACAAGCTCTTCTGTTCTCAGTTAACCGACCCTTTTAAGTTTAATTTTTAAAATATCAAGTATTCTTCTTTGGGCCGAGAGCATTTTCCATTTTATTTAGTGTTTGTTTATCACTCAGTTCCATCAGAAAGGATTGATTCTAATTTGGTACTACATTTCTGGCAAATAGGAGCATAAACCTCTATGAAATGGTTGAGCTGGGAGTATAGACAGTATTTGCTTTAGGGTTATTGATGGGTGGGAGACTGTTGAATCATCAAGTCCTAATCAAGTGCAAGGAAGCTGGCCTTGGAAAAGGTTATAAAGAAAGCTGGGTTGGTTGTCGACCAGTATTGGGATTGTACGGTGAAGAAATCCAGTCAGTTATCTGATCTGATGACTAAGGTATGTTAATGGGCAAGAAGCAGATAAGGGAAGTATTTCTGAAGACAAGATTGAATATGTTGATGTACCTAGTGGTGGAGGAAACCATTTGGTTGAGGGAGTTTGCAACGATAAAGAAAGCAATGCACGTACTTAGTTATTTATTTGTGGAGGTGACAATGCCAGCTTAAAGAAAGATGGTATTTTGGTGAATGGAGATGAGCTCTAGTTTATTAAAATATGCCTCACGATTTGTGGGTTCAAAGATTGATTTCTGTAGTTGGCCAGGATGAGGTATGAGGTCTTGTTTACTAATACTTGAATATGAAGTTGAAGCTTATTGTCCTGGTCAGTTGGTCTAGAGGTGATGGTGTTTCTGATAAAAACAGAAACCCCAACCATTAATATTACTGCTATTTGCCCCTTTTGCCTAAATGAATGGTGGGCCATGAAACCAAGTAAGGATGGAGTGCTGTCTCTATTCTGGAACTAGACAAATACATATAATTTACAGTTAGGAAAGCCACAAAGGAGGGCATTTTCTTATTTATGCTCTTGACTGGGCAGCTTTACCATGACACTAGCCAAACTTGGATTTAAATTTACTAGTCACCTGAATAGACTTATATTACATAAAAAGAGCACTGTGTGGTAGGGAGAGTGAGTTGCCCACTACACAAATCTCCTGATAAGTTCAGAGCATTCCTTGCAAACCAGGTGGGACTGTTTTCCAACTCCTTCTAGGATAATTCATATTGGACAACCACAGAGTGGCAATAACTAAGCCAATTATTAAAATCAGCCTTTTTTGCTTATATTGTCACCAATTATTAAAACCAGTCTTCTTTTGCTTATTTTGTGGCATCATTTACACAGCTGATAGGTTACAAGTCAAGACTAGTTTTTTTCCAGCCTCAGTGACATAATCAGAAGGTTCCATGTTCCTCTTTATATACTCTAAGGCAGTGTATGCCAAGTACTTCACATCCACATAGACAGTGTTTCTGAGATATTTGTATTAGAGGTGAAAGAGCATGAGTGCCTTGGTAAGATAGCGGAGAGGCAGCTGAGTTTTGCCTTGCCTTTGCTCAGCCTTGTGAATGCTGCATCAGGGTGGCAAACCATGGAATCACTTAATAAAAGTACATTAACATGGTGAGTGCACTGCTCTTCTAGACTGTAGGGGTCAGTCTGACCACTCTGATGACATTTGTCTGTAGTTGTGGTGCAGGAAGCTATCTGTGGTATGAATGTGTGTCAGTGTGCTGTTGAGGTTTGGCTGTGGGGCATGCATCTGCAGTGCAACTCCTAGGAGTTCTCTGTAGTATGGTATGGGGGTCAGTGTGTTGCTGAGGTCTGGCTGTGGTGCATGCATCTGCAGTGCCACTCCTGGGAGGTCTTTGAGGTATGGAATGGGTGTCAGGGTGTCACTGAGATTTAGCTGTGGTGCATGCATCTGCAGTGCCACAGTAGGTCTTTGGGGTATGAAATGGGTGTAAGTGTGTTTCTGAGGATTGGATGTGGAGCATGTATCTACAGTGCCACTCCTAGGAAGTCTTTATGGTTTTGGAAGTGAATTTTGGAATATCTCAGCACCAGAAGGTTTTAGGTTTTGCTTGCAGTATACAGGTGTTGTTAGTATTGATAGCAATATTTGTACCTCTCACATATGGACTTATTCTGTGATAAAAGCAAGTGGTTGTCAATAAGCATGTAGCAGTTATTCACTTCCTTAGGGGGCCTGGTGCTAGAAGGCTGGTAACATATGGGACAATTACAGCCTTTGGATCATTGTTTCATCTAAAGGTGCCAAATAGCAGCAATGTTATGAGATTTACTGACCCCTGGTCTAAGTATGAGCATATAGATATATATATATATATATATATATATATATATATATATAGATATATATATATATATATATATATATATATATATGGGTTTACTACACTTAAACGAAAGACCAAAACAATGAAATAAAAAACAGTCAGCCCACAACAACGAAACTACACTTCTATGAAATATAAAAACAACAAATGTTCAAATAAAAGACTGTGTTGAGGAATACACATCTACAAAGGAGTTATAAGAGATGTCATAATAAATGCAATTAACGGTACCTAAATGGAATTAACGTTACCTACCATGACATCGCAATGTCACTACCACACTGAACAGTATAAACAACTGCCAGATCCATTTGAAAATGTGCTCTGTACCATACTAACGTTGCGTATTGTAAAATGGAAGCCCCGGGTGTATTAGGCAGCTTGTATACTACTGTTAAATCACAAAAAGGGAAAGAGCTGTTAGTGTTAGACAACTACTTATACTATTTAGAAAGATGTAGAGGAAATAAACGATATTGGTGTTGCAAATATAAAATCACTGAAAGCTGTAAAGGATGTGCTATAACCCTGTTAATGCCTAATGGCAATATTTTGCAAAAGTCCGTTGCACATGATCATACCAATGAACCAGGTGAGGTAGATAGATATAAAGTTTGTGCAGAACTGAAAACCAGAGCTACATATAGTCGTGACACCCCTTGCTTCATAGTGGAAGACGCTGTTGCGTCCACTTCATTGGAAACTGTTTGCCATATTCCCCGTAGGAAAGCCCTCCTACAGCAAGTGGGGCATATACGAAGGAAAGGTAGTTCAGAGCAAAAAGATGAAGATTTACAAATGACGTCTGTTGATTTCAGCAAGAATCCACTAAAGGATGGTATATTTATGAGTAAATCTATGACTGATACTAGTACAGATACTTCTGTGGTTGTCTTCACTACTGTCAATAACCTGTACGATTTGAGCCAAGAGACTATTTGGCTGATGGGCGGAACCTTTTTTAAGAAAGGTGTTACGATTAGACAGCTATATAGCATTCGCGCATTTGTAAAGTTTGGAAATCGTAACAAGGCAATTCCTCTACTGTACGCGTTCTTTTCTAAGAAGTCTTTGAAATGTTACAATTATTTCTGGCATTGTGTGTTATACCTACTATCAGAGCATGATCTAGAAAGTGCTGTCAGGTTTGTCTTGTGTGACTTTGAAATTGCATCTCTCAAAAGTGTGAGATTGAACATTCTGTCTGCAACCTCTAAAGGCTGCCTCTTCCATTTTGCATGGAATGTGTGGCGGAAAATACAGAGTCTAGGTTTAGCTGCCACATATAACTCATCGCAGTCCTTTCAGCTAGCAATGAAAAGTTTAGTTGCTTTAGCGTTTCTGAAGGAAGCTGAAGTTGAGCCTACATTTGAGTTATTGCGACAGGGTTTTCCAGAAGAAGGGCGTGAAGTATTAAAATACTTATCTGATTGGTATATTCATGGCAAACAACGGACATTTCACACTAGAACTGTATCGCATATGAGATTCCCACCACTCTTTCCTATCTGTTTTTGGAACGTGAGTGAGTTAAATGATTTGTGCTTGCCACGAACGCAAAACACCATAGAGGCATGGCACAGGAGGTTAAAGTGTCTTATTGGGGAGAGGGGTAGGGTACTAATTTATCAGTCCTACTCTCTTGCCTGGTTCGTGAACAAAACTGTGTGGATGAGTTCCATATTAGAGTAGCAACAGGATATGTACCATCTCCTAAAAAGAGAAAGCTTGTGGAAGGGCACAATCGGTTTCAACAAGTAATATGTAACAGGGCAGATCATACCACTGTTGGGTTTGTTCACACTATTGCACACCTACCGAAGATGTAATACTGCTCAGATATTCCGTTTCCTGTAGCTATCTACCTTGCATTTATTTAGCACATTTTGCTTTAGCATTACTATGTTTGCAATCACAGGTGTTGGGATTGCTGATGGCAAGTTCTGCTTGTCGTTGTTCTGAGTTACATTCTTCTGTTTTTCGGTTTTGTGGGGTTTCGTTCTAATGAATGTTCGTTGTTGTGGGCCCACTGTTTTGTATTTCATTGTTTTGGTCTTTTGTTTAAGTGTAGTAGACCTATATATATATATATATATATATATATATATATATATATATATATATATATATATATATATATATATATACATACACACACATATATATATATATATATATATATATATATATATATATATATATATATGTATACACATACACACGGGTCTACTTCATTTGCCCTAACGTTCATTTGCCTGACACCCATTTGCCCGAGACCAAATGACTGAAAGTTCATTTTCCCGACACTTCATTTGCCCGACACTTCATTTGACCGACAAGTATTATTGGCAAGAAAATGGAATATGCCCCCTTCCCCACTGTAGTGCAACCCTGGAGTTAGAATATATAGTTGGGGGTGTGTGGGGGGCACAGGTACTTTTGTTTTACTAAGCAATATTACATCAAAACTTAACAATATAATATGAAATTAAGTGGGGGGGGGGTTTGCCCCCCACACCCCCCCGTTGTGGAGGGCTGTGTCCCCCACACCTCCCCTAACTATATATTCTAACTCCAGGGTTGCACTACAGTGGGGAAGGGGGCATATTCCATTTTCTTGCCAATAATACTTGTCGGTCAAATGAAGTGTCGGGCAAATGAAATTTCAGTCAAATGGGGTCGGGCAAATGGGTGTCGGGCAAATGAAAGTTAGGACAAATGAAGTAGACCCATATACACATGTATATCTATGCTCTGTCCCTCAACTAAACTTTTCTTTGACTAGGAGAATAATGACTCGAATAGTCTAGGTAAGAATTACTAAAAGTAGGCTTCCTAAAAGTAGCAGATTTAAACCCATTGCCTGAATGCATAATGAGTGCATCCAAATAATTTATTCTTTTGTGGTTAAATTTATATGTGAACTTTAAAAAGTTTGAAGTGCCATTCAGCTAATTTACAAAATTAAAAATGTATTTTTCAGGCCCGTCCCAGAGAATAAAAATATCATTAAGAAATCTGTTGTATAACTTAACATAATCATACAATTTGGACCCAAAAACAAAATGTGTTTTATAATCTTATAAAACCAAGTTTGCATATATGGGGGCACACAAAGCCCCCTTTGTTACTCTTTTTTCTTGTACATTAAAATCCACCACAAATTAAATTTAGTTATTATCTAATACCAAGGACATCAATTCCACAATCATGTTTGTTTTGTCTTAGTAAAATTTGTAAATTTTACAGTACTGTTGAGGAAATGTTCCAAACCTTCTTCACTGGGGATTGCTGTAAATACATTAACTACATCATTAGTTATATAAATCAAGTCTTTTGACCAAATGTCATTCTTAAGTGACCCTAGAAAATCACAGGAGTCATTGATCAAATGTGGCACCAATTTGGGAACTAATTTTAACCATCGATCTATAACTACTCCTATAGGATGGGTTTTGGATCCTCTGTCAGCTACAATTGGTCTAAACGTTATTTTTTTTCTTGTTTTTTGTATATTCTAAGAATGCCAAATATGGTGAGGACTACTGGTTTAGTTACTTTTAGGGCCTTATAGGTGTCTAAAGAAATTCTCTGATGTAATAAATATTCTTCCGGGTAAGAATCAATTCACTACCAACTAATATTCTCCTCATTAATAGAAACAGATGAATAGGCATCACTTTAATTCAATCAGTCAAATATCATACTGGAATATTTAAAGGAATCAAATAACACAATACCCCCACCCTTATCTGGCTTCATATTTCATGTGGATTTGTCACCCCATAGTTGTTTGAATAATTCTTTCTCAGTCTTACTAAGATTCGGCTGGTAAAATTGTTGTTCTTATGTTTGGCTTGCAGTTTGTAAATATCATCTGTAATGGCCCTCTCAAATACATTTAGCATAGGATGGGTTGGGGGTAAAAACACTTTCCTTTTTAACCTCATAGGTTCATATGTTCATAGGAAGATACCAGGTTATTGGTCTGGAGGCCCTTATAAGCCTAGCCAAGAATTTTGTCCATGTTCCCACAAAATCAGCACCTGTTTCCCCTGTCCATCAGGGACACAGGTGGGATCCCAGGGGTGTATTTTCTGTTTCTCATCCAGTCATCCAGGGTCCTCTTAAAGAAGGCTAGAGAGGTACTCTGCTTGACATAGTTCTCCCTAATTCTGCCTTAGTCTCATTTGTTAAAATACACTGCCAAGTTCAGTTTCCTAATGAAGAATTTAGCTCCTAAACGTGAGTCAACTATATCAAATTTTCTCAAAGGTACACATTTTAAACATTTTTAAAAAATGGAAAATGTTCTGGTGTGATCTTTCTACTGGCATAGTTAAAAATATGGAAATCATTGTAAGTGGACACTACACCTTTAGTAACAATTGAATTATCTTTCTTCTCCCCCCTCCCTTCTAATATCTGCTTGTTTGATGGTACTGGTTCTGCCCTGAGTTGTAATAGTGGATGTTCCAGGGTCCTCTCTTCCCTCCCTCTATTTCCCTCTTTTCCACTCTCAGTGGATGTGGAAGAATGAAAAAAAAATCCTTGAAGTTTCCTTTGGTATTCCTACCATTAAAATTAAACTCATCCACCCGGGAGGCCGGGGGATGGTATTGACCACCATTCATGTTGGACTGATCACTGTTATAACATTTGTTTTAGAATATTACTTCTAATGGGGTATGTTTGCTGTTTATCATACTGGTTTATGTCCCTTTCTAACTTTTTTGTTTCCTTTTAAAAACAGTCACACATTTCTTCTCCACATTTAAAAAGCTGTTTGGAATAAAAACTTTCCCACTGCTTGAACATCAAATTGTTTTTAATGTTTAAATTCAACTTGTCTACCTCATTGCTTAGTAAACAAATGTTTGCTTCATTAAATTTAATAATTTTCTAATCACCCCAAAACCATGATGGTCAAACATCTGAATAAATTATTGCTATATGCTGTCATTGTAATCAAGCCCAAAAGGAAATTTGTATAAATGGAGTCCTTGGAGTAAAGTTTTAAGCTCTACGCACCTTTGCAAGTAAATGTTGTCCATCTGCAAAGATTTTATTTTAAACAATTTTTTCCAGTCTAAAAATGAATTCTTTCAAGGAGCCACCAATATTGTGATTAAAACTAACAGATTGCTTAATACCAATTATCCCATTAGAAAAGTGAAAACACAACTCGATCCAAACTAATTTAAAAACAAAGAAATTGTAACATTAAGGCAGTGGCTTACATTGCCATGTGCCACACCTACCCTGCTTTCTATACTGGGAACAGTGAACACATAATTAAAAAATTACTGTATATGCATAGCTATGATATAGAAAAGAAAAACATGAATATTGTTCTTTATAAGCACTATATTGTCTGCCCCTGTTTCATAAGATTTAGATATTTTGGAGGCAGTACCATCAGATTTTAGGAGATGGTACCATCAGATTTTAGGAGTGTCAAGTGTGAGATTAGACTGGAATATAGAGCGCTTGTGTGGTAGATTATACCAATAACCCATGCCTGGGTGTCGGTAATGCTGGATTTTCCCACGGTTGGTGTGGTTTGGTCACGAGGGCGAAGCCCGAGTGGCCAAACAAAGACAACCGTGGGTAAATCCAGCATTACCCACACCCAGAAGTGGGTTATTGCTATTACTAATGACATTATTTAAGAAAAAATAATTACTTTTCTTAAATAATGGCATTGTATACGCCTCCTTGCTGCCCTTCTGCAGCTGTCTGGTATTCTGCGGCAGTTCTGATGTACTGCGCATGCGTGCTACGCAGTACATCAGAGCTGTGGGCAAAAGCAACGGAGAAAGCAAGAGCTCCGTTGCTTTTTACAAACTGTCTTGCTATGTTAAAGGAGTTTAACATAGTGAGACAGCTTTAAAAAAAGCAATGGAGAATCTCCGTTGCTTTTTTTAAAGCTGTCTTGCTATGTTAAACCCATTTAACATAGTGAGACACCTTTAAAAAAAAGCAACAGAGATAGGAAGACCTCCTTTACTTTTTTTAAAGCTGTCTTGCTATGTTAAACTCCTTTAACATAGTGAGACAGTGTCTAAACAGCAACGGAGATCTTGCGTTCTCTATTGCTGTAAAAAAAGAGTTATACTAATGGAAAAAGTCCAGGCGACCGGACCTTTTTCCATTACTATAACTCTGATTTACAATGTGCATGCTGACCAATCAGCATGCACATTTTGGAATATTAATGGGGGTCGTTGTATAATAGGCTTGATGTCACCCCTAGCCCCTGGGTTAATTGATAACATTTCAATTATGGCAGGTTTGAAACTACAGGCAGCAAAATTGTGATTTTTGATTATTGTAAACATACATTATACTTGCTTTACTTTACACATTTTAGACAATTTTTTTAGATTTTTTCATCTTTTTTTTCTTTTATATTCAACTGGTTTAATGATAATGCCTTTTTATGATATTAGTATTAAGACTTGTTGATTTAAACTGTTCTTCATGTAGATATTCTTTTTAGCGTTGATATAGCTTTAAGATCTACCTTAAAGGGCAATGACATTATGGGAATATTTTATTCACATTTTATTCTTTTATTTAAAATTTTGTATTATGCTTGATAAAATAGATCAGATTAAGTTATTTACTTTTACAGGGATAAAAGCATTATGTTAACATTATGTTAATCTTTTTGGAATTATTACTGTGACAATGTCTGTGTTGTTTTATTGTGGATTTGAATACATGCATATATTTTACACCTGCCTGTTCACTTTTTGGATTTTGAGAACCAGTGGACTGGAACCCGGCCTCTACCACAAAACAATCTAGAAAATATGTTCCATTTAGCAAAATGATATTCTCTCTGCGTTTTTTTTTTTTTTATTCCTTTAATATATGTAGCACATCATTTGTAAAAAATGAATCTTAATGGGATCAAAAATCTCTCATCCTGTCCGGTGTAGGTTTAACAAGTTGAGGTGAATGAGAGATCCCTGGTCTTGTGTGATTAGATCTACTATGTGGGGATATTTTTGGTAATTGCTCCTGGTCAGGTACATGAGACAACAGACCCACTGCTTTCTGTTCCAAAAAGCAGCTACTAAAAATTTTTTAGTCCTTTTTTTCCTTAACAAAACTCTAGTAATCGGTGGTTGAGACATATAGGAACATTATCTATGGGAAAAAAAGCATCATTCTTCCAGGTCTGTTCCAAGGAATTTTGGTGCAGAAGTTCTTCTGTAATTGTTTGTGGTGAATGGAGGCAAACAGATCTACTTGCGGAGTGTCACACTGGTGGACAATTTCCTGGAAGACCTCTTGGTGTAACATCCCTTCATGAGGGTCTGTCCTGGAGCTGTTCAAGGAGTCTGCACTACTGCTCTGCTCTGATTGGTTGGAGGTAGCCTAAAGGGAGAGACAGCTACCAGGCAATTATGGCTAGTCTACACAGGGTAAGACTTGCATCCCCCTGTCTGTTTATGTACCACATAACTGTGGTGCTGTCTGTTATTAACATCGGTGGCCAGGAGTACACAGATAATTCAAAACATTTAAAGCTTTTATCAGGGCCATGAGTTCTTTGAAGTTGACATATGCTTTCCTGAAGTGGGGATTCCAAATCCTCTGAACCTTGATCTCTTTATAAACTGCTCTCCAGGCAAAGGATGGGGGTTTTTTTTGAGATGGACAGAGACTGAACAGAAAGAGAAAGAGGAATACCTGGATTCAATTGAATTTTATTAGCCCACCATAGAAGTTCCTACTTGATGAAGTTCAGAACTGAAATAGGAAAGTAAAGAATGTGCTGTTGAGTCCAAACAGTGGTGAGGAATCACAGAATCTTCCTTGTGTGGAGTTTGGCTAAAATGACCATGGGAATAGCTGATGCCATGTAGCTTAGAATTCTGAGGAACTCTCTTGCTGTGGAAACAGACTGGTGATGCAGGTTTAAAAACTGTAGATGGTAAAAGCAAACTTTCTCTGGAGGAAAATATGCCATCATGAGAGAGGAGTCTATGAGGCATCCCAGAAACGTTAACTTGTGAGACAGGTCTAAGGAAGATTTTTCAAGGTTCGGTTTGAAACTCAGTTTTCAAAAAAGGTTTACAGAGAAAAGAAGGGATGCATGAGTGTCTTGAGCAGAATCTGCTAATATAATTATCCAGCTAAAGGAAAATGTCAATTCCCTGAAATCTGCAGAAGGCAACAATTGAAGCTAAGCACTTTGTAAACACCTTTAGTGCAGCAAAAAGTCTAAAGGGGACACATTTAAATGAAAAAGTAAACTAAACACAAAAAAACTTAAATATCACTTATAGTTTTTGTGACTTGGACTATCGTAATATGTATCTTTGAGGTCTAGAGTTACTAGAAAATAATGGGATGGAAGAAAAGGAAAAAACGGACTGTAGTGCTAGCATTCTGAACTTTAGACGTATTACAAAGGTGTTTACAGCAAAACGGTCCAGAATTAGTTTCCTTATACCTTCTGTCTTGGGTACAAGAAAAATCTTGGAGTAACAGCCCTTTCTCTGCTGGGCAGGAGTTACAGATACTAAAAGATCTTAAGACAGCATACATTACAGACCCTGGGAATTATCGGCCCATTAGCTTGATGAGTTTGATATGTAAAGCTATGAAGCGCATCATCATGGACCTGATTAACAAAGATATAGGGAATCTCCAAACTCTGGACCCCATGCAATTTGGCTTTGTGAAAGGGAGGTCATGCCTGCTCAACCTGGTTGACTTCTTTGACTCAGTCACCAGGGCTGTGGATGAAGGTAAGGCAGTGCATACAGTCTACCTTAATCTGGCCAAGGCCTTTGATACCATTCCTCCACTCGGGAATTATTGATAAACTCACCAAACTAGGCCTCAATCCTTATATCACTAGGTGGGTTGCAAATTGGCTCACAGATAGAACATGCACTGTGAAAGTAGTAGACTCCAAGTCAGATTGCTGACCAGTCATGAGTGGAGTCCCACAAGGATTGGTCCTGGGTCCTCTCCTTCTCAGCATCTACTTCTCAGAAGTCCAGGACAACACAAAGGGACTCTGGCTGACCAAGTTCTCAGACTACTGCAAGCTGGGAGCCATTATTAACTCCCCAAGTGATGCAGACATCCTACAGAAAGGTCTCACTGAGACAAATGACTGGTGTCAAAACCATGTCTTTAAGCTTACTGCCAAAAAATGTGTCATCATCCCCTTTGGTAAAAACTTAGTTCCCACTAATTACCACATTGATGGGAGCCCACTGAACATCGAAGGTGTTATAAGAGATCTAGGGATGCAGGTTGAAAGCAACCTCTCCTTCGACCACCACATTACCACTGTGGTCAGAAAGCCCTTCTATGTGGCACATCTCATTACCAAGGGTTTTGCATCCAGGAAGAAGGAGGTCATTGTCTCTCTCTACTCTTCCCTCATTTGACCAATCATTAAGTATAATGCCCCATTTGGCATGTACCTCACTAGACACCTGCAACAGCTGGAGAGGCCACAGAAGTACCACATGAAGAGGATCCTAGGCATTAAACACATGTCCTACACGGACAGACTCAAAAAACTCCAGCTATTCTCTGACTCATATCACCTACTTAGAGGCAATCCTTGCTTGATTTACAAAGCCATGTCTGACCGAGCTTTGTTAGAAATGTTACATCGAAAGAAATCCCAATCCCTCTGCACCACACGCTCCATAGACTTCATTACCACAATAAACAGAACATGCTGGACAGACAGGTTCCTCACTCAGAGACTGCCCATGCTCTGGAATAGACTTCCCATACATGTCAAGCAGAGAACCTTGTTGTCCCTCTTCAAGAGAAATCTTGATGAGTGGATGGGAAATAGAAAGTTCACCCCAGGGATCACTCCAGTGGTTATACTTGATAGAGGCACTGGGACCTAACATCGGGCATATCTATGGGCTAAGCTTGTAAAGGCTCCAGGACCATTAACCTAGTACATACCTATGAACCTATGATAGGATTTGAGGAAACTAAAGTATCTGGTATTTTGAAGGAAGAGGGATTCCTAATTTTGGAACGATTGAGGCCTACTACCATGTGTTGCCTTTTTGAATTATTTTTAGCACCCAAGAATCTGAATTATTTGTTTCTGGAAGTGCACAGAAAGAGAAAGATTGCCCACTATATTGTGGGGATGGCCAGAGTGGGAAATGGGTGGATGGAATCTTTAGGCAGTCATTCACTATTTTTAGACTGGGAAATCCCTGCAGGCTATTGCATACTGGCTTCCACTTGCAATTTTTTTTTTATATTGTTGTTTCCCCTGATTTTTGTTGACCTAGTTTAAAAGGTTTCCCAAAGAAAGGACCAGGGCTGAAATGATAGTGTCTGCTGTATTCTAAGCATTTAAAGACCTTTGCTGAAGAATTGCTAAAAAGGAACTTTTTTAAAGGGCCGTTCAAAATTTGGGATTCCATATCCTCTGGGAACCTCTACTGCCTGTCACAGGCATGTCTTCACCATATGGATCCTTTTACAGCAGCCTGAGAAACAGCACCTAGGAGCACTTGATTGAATGTTTTATAAGATGTACAGCAGAAGAAACTAGGTTAGATAGGGTAGATTTAGAATCTGAAGCAGGCAGGCCAGCTTTGAAATATATTGCTGTATGTCTTAAAAGCTAGAAATGAGGTACTTGGTCATATGCATCTGCCAGCTGATTGCCCTAAAGGCTAAGGTTGATGAAACATACTGTTTATTTCCATATCTATCCAATGCCTTGCTGTCCTTTCCATTGTGTACAGGACTGGAGGTGGCTAAGGGCTTAGAGAAAGCATCCTTGTCCACATAAATCATTGCCTTGCCAGGTGAAGGATTCCTAAAAAGATATTTGTAGGAATGAGGTACTTTGTAAATCATTTCAGGCTTCTTAGGTGTAGGAGACTGACAGGCTGTTGAAGGACAAGCTGAACTAAAAACATCCTCCAAAGCCCCAACTACTGGAATAATTGCCAGGGGTTTGGGGTAATCCAGGTTCAAGGAGGTCACAATGCCATTGCTGCTCCACTGAAATATGTCAATCCTCCCTTAAAAAAGATAATTTTTTAAATAGTGTCCGAAAATTAAATCTCTTCAACGGTGGAGTAAGCAGTTATATTTTCCTTTGACTCAAACTCATATGAGACAGGAGAAGAGAGTTGTGAAACCTTCCTCCTCTGATTCAGAAAGTACCTCTTCTGTGGATGAGAATACCTTTTCCTCTTAGAATTAAGAAGTACAGGAACAGAAGATGGGAGAGAATTGGAAAAAGGACTGGAAAGCACTAAAAAGACCATAGGCAAAATTATATAAGTCCTTTTTTGACCTCTTTAACTTAGTTGGGGTTGAAGATGGGACTTAGTTTTTTTAGACTTTGTCCTGGGACTCTCAAGTCGAATTATCTTGGAGCAGTAGAACTTCTGAACCTCCAAGGGAGAGCTTGCTTCCTCTTCTCTTTCCAAAACCTGAGGCACAATGTCCTCCCCTTCAGTCAAACATAATCAAGTTTCTCTATTCTCAGTTGACACTTGATGTCTAGGCTTACTGAATGTGCTGGACTCCTGACTCTTAGCATCGTCCTGTGAAATATCACCAGAGAGGTCAAGAGTATTTGACTATTGGTCTGAGGTCTCAAAGACTTACACAGCAGATATGTCAATCTCAGACTGGAATAAAGAGTTGGATGTTTTTTCCCTGCTAAACCCTCTTTAGATATTTTTCTTTTCTTCTTCAACTGAAGGGAGATATCTAACAAAGAAGAATCAGTAACCATGGAAGTCTGAATCAGTTTTCATGAAAGACTCTAAGGCTATTCAGCCTACTATGAATAGACTTCAGGGTAAATGACAGACAAAAGTCAGAAGACCATATGGCTTTCAATTCAACAGGTCTGTAAATGCAGACCAGGTGGTAGTCCTTGTATTGAATATGTCTACCAGTCATGCATTGCTCCTTTCTGACAGACATACTTATCTGCCAAAAAAGCCTAGCAGCAAACTTATCACCAGCACTGAAGATGCTGTTGAGATGAAATGCCTGACTGCTTCAATGGAAACCAAGTTCTGAATTTCGGTAACCATACATCCTTTTTATACTAGTATGCCCTTATGCCTCATTTGGACATATGATACACAAGCAGAAACACCCAAAAGCTTTAGTATAATGGCCTGGCATCTGATTTCCTTGGCTGGTCACATCCCATACAGTTTCATGATACTGCAACAGTGATCAAATGATGACATCGTGTTGTACATCAGCTGGGAGGAGAGATGAAGGAGATGAAACCAAATACAAAAGCTTTGATTGTGAAATATGAAAATCTGCAAAGTATAAGCAGACAGGAGAACATCAGAGTTATATGACTAGAAGGAATGGAGTACCAAGACCCCAATGGTATTAGGGAGAAGTGGTTATATGGCTGTGGTTGTGTCATACATAGAGTGCCAGGTGAACAGGACACTGAGTGAGGAGACTACTTATCATGATTAGTTAAGTGCATGGAGTGGTTGGTCTGGCAAGGGGAACTTAGGAAGAGATTTCTGATGGTGGGAATGCAAGTTAAAATTTTGGAAGAATGTTGTCCTACCATATGTACCTATGGGAAGTATCTGCCTTGGAATTATGGAACTTAAGGAAAGATGTGGCAGTTGTTAGATGTACTCTTCAATGATGCAAGTGACTTGAAAGGGACAGTTCTATGGGGCTGCTACACCTCTGGAGGTAATATGGATCTATATTAGTATAAAGGGAGGCAGAAAAACATAGCGTTTGCTATCAAGGGTGTCCATTCTAGCTATAAGCCAGCAAGAGCCTGACCAAATGCAAAAACAGGTAGGAGGGAGTGAGATGGCAAGTCAGATTAATATGGACATTTCTCCACTGCATGACTGTAATGTGGAAAAGTATGTGTGACCCCCTCGGTTGTAGCAAAATAAGCAAGTGCAACAACAGGTATACTCAGTTGGTGATGTTAAACCTGAACAGTTGGAAATGGGTTGGGGAAAGGTGTATAGACCCACATGTATGAGAGTGGAAACAGAAGGAAGCAATGTCTGGGGAAGAGATAGGGCTAGCTCTTCTCTTTAAGATAAAGAGCAAATGAGAACAATGTGGGAAGATTTAGACATTTTGGAACAATTTTTCATGGATGAACACAACAAAAAGGAGTATTAAGCAGAGAACTGTTTGGAAAATGACTCAGAAATGACTGGTAAGCCAGATGAATAAGAAGTAGAGAAAGAATGGGATAGGGCCCATGGAACACTGGTGAAAGGAAAACCATCCAGTGAGATGAAGAATATAATGGATTCTGCACTGGGTGCACTGTAGCAAACCTAATGCCAACATATTGCTATTCTATTCTTATTCTGTAATGTATGAACTAGATGACCACATTCTGATAAAGGTGAAGAGGGTTGCAAAAGAGGAAGAGTTGTGCTTGAAAAATTGAGAAAAAGATGGAGATGAGATGATGACTGGTGGGACTGAAGCTGCGAAAAAGGTGTAATAGAATGAAGAAGGGAAACTGGTGATTGAAGGCAATCTGCTAGGAGAGTAAACTGGGCATGATTCTTGACAAATTCTCAGGCATTAATTTTTTTTTTCTTTTAAGTTTCAATGAACTGTTTTTTTTTTTTTTAGAAAGTGTTTTGTTAAAGTAACAAACTATGCTAAGTTCAGAAATCTCATAAGGAAAATGAATGATGGACTGAGCCTTAGAATGAAAAGCTGTTATGATTATAAAATGTTATGTGAAGCATTATACCCTGTGGATTGTTTAGGATATTTTTGTATGTTTTATGTATGATATAAAATCATGACATTTGAAAAAACAGAAAGTAGACAAAAGGAGAGCTAATCAATGGGTCTATATTAAATGAACAAATGCTTAAAAGGTCAAATACGATATTATTGACACCTTTTAAGCGAACGTTCATTAAGCGAACACTCACATAGTCAAAAATCATGAATTCAAAAAATATTGTTTGGCCAACACTATTCCCTTAGTGCTAGATGTCACGGGCCATATGCAAACAAATGCAACTTCAATACCTTAATCAAATGAGGGGCTTCACCCCCTACCCCCCCAATGTGGGGGACTGTGCCCCCCACAACCCCCTAACTAAATATACCAACTCCGAGATCACTCTACATTGGGGAAAAGGGCAATTCCCGATAACGGCCAACTTGAATAGTGCATGTGCATCACAACGTCTGCAGTAACTGGCTGTGTTTTATGTAACACTGACAGGTAATATATGCTACAATTTGCACATTTACTTCTTTTAAATGTCTGAGCTGTAGAACACTTTAAAATTTCAGTATGTTATTCGTTCATACTGTTTACAGAATGCAATACTTAAAGAATGATTTATATTTACAAAGCTATCATACAGCTATTCACAGCATGAATGCCTTCACATCAGCCAGGAGTTTCCTGATAGTTGACCAAACAAAATTTTTCGAAACTCAGAATTTAGACATTATGAGCTTTCGATAAACTGTACATTCACTTAAAAGGTGTCAATAATACTGTATTCGACCTTTTAATCGTTCATTCATTTAATATAGACCCTAATCAATGTGATTGGACCAGGTATATATATATATATATATATATATATATATATATATATATATATATATATATATATATATATATATATATATATATAGATAGATATATATATTAGGGGAAGGCAGGTAGGGTGAAATTTTCTATCTTCCTTTTTGAAATGCATTGTAGGGAAAAATGTTTTGTTTATTTTAAATTATTAGGGGATGACAGTGAATCGTGTATATTGATTATGAAGACGGGAAGGTGCTTCAGGAAGGATTGTTTGAGAGGCAATGGTGATTGAACAGGTATTGAAATATGAAAATGTAGGTAATGTGAGAATTACAAAAACATAGCTATGAACAAGAAATGGTAGTGTTATAAACCAAACTAGTAGTGTGGAATGTGAGTTAGGTGGGGAAAGGTTGGCAGAATGGAGGGAGTGTGCAGTAATATTAGATGGAATATGTATGCCAAGACTAGAAAATAATATAAGAACAGGTACTAGGAGGCTACACAACAAGTAAGAATTTATGGTGAGCATTAGATGTGTTGCCTTTGGAGATGGCTAGCAGGTCTGGATATTTTTCCAGTTCAGAGTGCTTCAGTGGGGGCTTGGCATCCATCTAACCACACTAGGGTGGCAGGGACCTGCAGTGGAAAGGGAAGAATGGATTTAAGATTGCTACTTGTAATGTGCCGGGGTATGTAAACTTAGTAATAGGGAAAGAATAATGAGATGTCTTGCTAACAAAAGACTGGATGCAGCATTATTGCAGTGGTTGAAACTGAAAACAAATAAATGAAAAATGATAGCTTAGATACTCTTTAATCCATTATACACAGTTCAATCATGTTCTTCATTCCTTTCTTCTTCTGGACCCCTCCTTCCGCTTCTTTCCTAGTGAGGATGAATGTTCATAAAGGGGAAGAGAGGTAGAGATTTTAGAAAGAGGAAGATATAGGTGAGAAAAGAAGAAATTAACGTAGAATGAAGAAGTCAGATAGGCAGTAGGTAGATGAAACAGAAAAGGGATAGGGGTCATAGCAGCAGTATTTTATAGACCCAATGAAAAAGCAAAGAGATGATGGAGGAATTTTAAAAGTATGAATGAGCTGGGAGTTGGAGTAGTTTTGGATGGATTTTGATTTTGTTCTTGAGTTGAACAAAGACAAATTGTACGGGAGAAGTAAGTTTTGCAAAGGGTATCTAGGATATGGGTATGGAAAGGATGGAGATTAATATAGGTAGAGTGTTAGGAAAAGATGGGTAAACATTCTCTAGGTTTGAATGAAGGCAACTGTTTAGTGTGAATAAGATCCTAAATGATATAGACTGACAGAAAGGAAGTTAGAGGGTACTGAGAAAACAGAGGGGAGAGAGAGAGAGAGAGAGAGAGAGAGAGAGAGAAAGAGAGAATTGTCAGACCACAGCATGCTGATATTGGAGTGTGAAGCTGAAATAGAGATGAAGAGAAGGTAGAATTGGAATCCAGGCACTGTTGAGATGTTAGACAACTTGGGTCATTGCAGAGGATTGTAGAGACGATCTTGCAAGAGATTGAAGGAGTGAGGGGTATTAAGCAATGGGCTACAATAAAAACAGAAGGTCCAGGGAGGATAACAGGGTAAAGGTGGAAAATGAGGAGGGAGGGAGGTAAATGAGGAGACAGGACTGGTAGAAAAGTTTTGTGGACTGTAAGAAAGGGTTAAAGAAACAGAACTGGAGATGGAGTGATATAGAGCAATTGTGGAATCAGTTGAAAGGAGCAGAAAAAATCTAAGATGAGGGTAGAGTTGGAAAAAGGAGTGTCAAAATGGTGTTTGCAAGAACAGGTGGAAATAAAATTATTGCACTGGAAGCCGAAGGATCAAATAAAACAATACTGAGTAAGGGAAATTAAAACAAAGCTTGGGTTGAGAATGTAAAAACAGGTGATGTCAGAGAAGAATTTTGAATATTGCATGAGAAATTGTATAAGGCTCACATAGCAATGGAGTTGTTGTTTACATGATGGGAGGTGTGGTGCTCTTGAATTGCAATGTGAGGAGTTGAATGTAATATCTGGGATGGGAGATGTGATAAATACAATTTGATACCTAAAGAGTGGAAACCGATGGTTTCTCCATACAGTTTTATAAGTGGGTTGGATTGCAGTTAAAATATAGGATGTCAGAAATGTTTGACATATTAAGTAAGGAGAAACTACTGACATCCATGTATATGACAATGGTAATAGTTTTATTTAAGGTCAAGGTAGAAAGTGCTGAGGAATTATTGATCAATTTTGTTGTGAAATGAGATTGGAAATTGCCAGGTTTTTACAAAAAGGCAGAAGAATCTTTTCACCAGAAATTTTTGAAGAAGACAAGTGTTTGAAGAAGATTGGGTAGATTATAAATGATGTATAATGTTTGCAACTGGGAGTGCGTTAGTATGTTTTGTGATGTAAAATGCTTGCAACTAGGATTGTGTCGTGTGGCTTGTTTTCATTTGTATAAATGTTTGATTGCCAATGTAGTAAGTGATGGTTTAATAAAGATGTTTCTTATTTATGTAAAAGGCAGGAACTGAATAATTTATGTAATGCTCCTTGGGTTATATGATATATAGCAATATATGTGAAGTATAATGTTTATCTCAATATAGTTTGATTACTTTTATATGAATGTAAATTTGTCTATGTCACAAGTAATTCAATAAAGGTGCTTGAAAAACAAAAGTTAGGTAACTTAAGGAGTAGTGATCAGGAGATTTTTAGAGGATGTTGTTGAATTTTGTTAGGTGAGCTGAGTTGTAGAATCGTGGGCATGCTGAGGTGGTGCTAATGGATATACAAAAGGTTTTCAGTGGTGTTGGAATGGAATATTTGATTGAGCTATTAAAACATGAAGTGTTTAAAAAGTCAAGGCTTTATTCAACAGGCCATGGGTTAGATATTTAGTCAATGAAGGCAGTTCAGATAAGCTAACATTACAGAGACAAACATGCAGAGGTGTCCATGTTCCTTAAGTTTGGTTTTGATGTGAAGTGTGTACTTAACACAGGAGATACAAAGATGAATGAGGGAGGAATTTGGGGAAGAAGTTTGTGCAGCTTTGCAAATAATTGAATGATGCTACTGAAGGATGTTTGCATCTGACATACACATATTGGATATTTTCTGCAGGTTTGAATAGGAGCTGGGATTGAAATGTTTTTATAAAAAGTTAGTGGTAGTTAAAGTGGGGAAGGGTTTAGAGATGAGGCAGTCTTACCACGGTATAATATAGAGAATAAATATTTAGGGCTTAGAATACGTGGCTCAGTGGAGGAGATCAAGAAGAAGAATTTGGAGGAGGTAAAGGAGAAGATCAGGAAATCACTGGACGGTCGGGATGGGTATGTGCAGTCAAGTGGTGAATAGAAGTAGCTGGGCTTCTAATTCTTTCATGTATTATATACTTAGGGAAATATGCAGGGACTGGCCCTAAGGAGATGACAGTGGTGGTGTAGAGGTTTTGTGTGATAGCTTTATTTGTGGGGAAAAGAAGGTACAGCCACTGAAAGGATGGTGGTACTGTGGCAATATAGAAAGTGGGGGACACAAGATATGGTAAGAATCTGGGATGAGAGGGAATGTGAATGATAATCTGAGATAGGTGAAGTAGGAAGTGGGAGAAAAAGAGGAATGGAGGAGGGATTATTAAATGAGATACATATGATTGCATAGACAAGCATTTGGGGAACAGGTTACCTTGGGATGGTGTGCTGATCCTTCCCTGAAGATGCTTAGATTTAGAGAGCAGGACAGAAATGTGGAGTTACAATGTTTAGGCATGGGAACAGCTGAGAGTAGAAAAGGTTATAGCTGAAAAGGGAATAGAAAAAGGATTGAATTTACAGAGTTTATGGAGATGGGGAAGAATGTGGAATGGGGAAGGGATACTGGTTGTTTTATGGGGAGGACAAGGAGAATAAAGGAAGGCATTTGGGAAGATAAGCTAAGGGAGACTAAAATGGATAACAGATGGGAATTAGAGTGGGGCAGGTCTCAGAAGACAAGAAACGATACAATATATAGCTATTTGAGGTGAGATAAGGGAAGGGAGGCAATGGAAAAATGAAATCCATATGTGTAAATGAGAATAAAAATGGGGGATGCTGAGATTTGAGAGGGAGTACATAAGATGGCAGAAAAGTGCCATCCTCTTGTCTAGTAGGGGATGTTCTTTGGAGATTTGTGCATAGATGGTAAAGGATTGGGGTAAGAGTGGTTAAGGAAGGATGGAAACCCAATGATAATTGTTGGAGATTTGGAAGGGAAGGGCAGATCATGTATACAAGTTACGGGAATATAAATTACTGAAGAGGACGTGGAAAGAACTTTTGAGCTATATACAAAGGTATACAGGAAGATATAAGTTTTGGTCTTTTTGCTTGTGCAGATCAGACACCAATGGATCTATGTGGGAACAAGGGGGAGCAATACTAGCGGGGCGCAGATATAAAGAGGAGGATACTACTAAGATGGAAGGAGACGGATGAGTCCCTCAGGAAAGGAATAGATCTCAGACTAGGTAGCAAAGGTATGGTTAGGCTCAGGTAATGTGAGCTGGCTGAATAATATGGGTAAGAGATGGTTTGTGGAAGGCATAAAAAGAAGAGTTGAATGTGGTAGGATGGGATAGGATTATAATAGTAATGAAACACAGAAGAATGGAGAGGTAGGTACTACAGAGGAAAGGAAAATTTGATTAAAATGTGCATAACAGATTAAATAATAGGTAAGCTATCATTTTTCAAATGGTAGAATATAATTGAGGGATAGAATGTAATAAAGTGATGATGAAGAAAAATTTTCATTTACGTATGTATGTGATGGAACTTGAGTGCAAACATGCAAAGAAAATTAATTAAAATAATGAAAATGAATGCAAAATATTTCAAATGAAGCATGTACTATCAACTCTCTTAACAAATATTCTTAAACTAGATTACCTGAACAACTGCATATAGACTTTATCACAACAGACTGAAATAAAACTGGTAGAAGGGAAATTCTTAAACAGTGTTATGAAAACTACCATGACATATACTCCTCTCTATATCATTTTATAATGGATTAACATACTGAACAGTTTCTGAATACTTGACATATTAAAGGTATTCCCTTTAAACTACTGAAAGATTTAAAAAATGATCTTCTGAATCTTAAAGTGGACACCACTGTTAATAGCATTAAATTAGATAAATCTGGATTTAATCCCCATTTCTAAAAACATTAAAGTGCTTCTACAATTGTTTAACTACATTGATATGTATGGTATCAAATACCATTATATTTATTAACCAAAAGACTATATTCATATTAAAACACAATAAGAAAGCCAGGTACTGTGGAGTAAAAGTATGAAGTCCTGCCTATGACCTAGATGACCTAACTTCAAACAGCAGTTTCAGTGTTGGAACAGCTAAGAAGAGACAGGTGGAAGTGAGTTATCCATGTTGGCTCATCCATTCTGTGTAGAGGGACATGGCAACTCCTGGCTCACTACGTGGCTGCATACAAGGCATCCATTAAATCTATTCATATTGATACTAGGGTGTTCCCATTTTTTGATAAATCATTTCCATCTTATAATAATTTTCCAGATGTACGTCATCAAATGATAGCTGATTAAGAAAGTTTATTGCACAAGAAGAATCTTCTCTCTGAACTAAATCAATATCATCCATTATCAGGTAACCCAAATATACGTTTAAGGCTAAGTGACTATCCTTTCAGATTTTCACATTCTTAAAGATAAAATATTTAATCTGAGTTCATGATTTAACAATACACTGGCAAGTAAAACAATCAGTTGAATACAAACTTTAATTTGTATTACTGTAATGAAATTAGCTCCAGCCTTCTCATATAATTCTGCCACTACTTATAAAATGTTATTTTGGTTAGTAAAAACTTCAAGGAAATGTATATTGATCACCTCAGCCTCCAGGACACACAATTATTTCTATAAATTATAGTTTTTATTTATTTATTTATTTTTTTGTTGACGGAGAAAGTCCAAGTTGGAATGGTCCAATTTTCAGTGGAGGCCCGGGGAGAAATGCTCCATAATGATTTAATTAATCTATAGGACACACAGTATTTCTATCATTTATAGTGATTTTCTTTATATTCAGGACACGCTGCAGTTATATAACTTATAATGATTTAATCTGTCTTCCATTTTGTTCTACTATTCTGTCTTCAAAGTACTGGAGGAAGCAAACAATATTAATAGAATTTGAACTTGTCAGGAAAGTGGCTTGGAAAAATGCATTCAAACATCTTGTATTTTTCAAGTTTTTCCAAAAATCAGTTTGTGATCCTCAGAATCTGGCAATGTTTGTCATACTGGTCTCCACATATCTTGATTTCTTCCTTAAGTAAAACTTATTTGGTGAAATTTACTGGTTTCTTAAAACAGAATATAATCTTGTGTTACTAGATGGGAATAGAAGTGGTCCGCCTGCATATTAACTATTCTGCTGCCAAATGCAATAAATGCAGGATGGGAAAGTCATGTTATTATAACAAGTGTCAGTCTGGGATAATTGTTTTCAAATAATATTGGTTAAATGAATCTGAATCCATCACAGCTTGACATTCTTTCATAATAAAATCAACTGGATCTTGGACATGGTCACAGAGATTTACAAAGTTCTTGAAGACATTTCCATATTTATGGACTTCACTTTGTAATATGCGTTGTTTCAAATGAGCTGCAGTGGCTTTTGGTCGGCTGGGACCTTCTTGAATTTACATGACTATGGCTTAATAGTGTCTTTTTTATACAGATTTATAGATGTTATTCTTTTCAGCATAATAATTATTAAAAGGGTTGAGATGCATTCATATTTAATATATAACTGTTCCTACCCTCAAAATACGTTGTTATGCATTTCATATTTGTTTTGGATTTATACTTAAAGCTGCAGAAAATGTGATTGCTTAAAAAATAATTGGCATAAAAGTATTTTTGAAATGTGAAATGTTTCGATTTAGAGGTTGGATTTTTCAGAGTCTAGAATCGGCAGCCTAAAAAATAATATGTCTAAATGTGTTTTATTTATTGCCTTTGTAACTCATCCACACTGTACATGCTCTAATGTGGATCAAAACTGACAATGAAGCCCTAGTATCCTTTTATAGAATCCATTAATTTGTGTGAATAACACTCATGTTTAAGCATAACTATAGTAATTGCTAAACTCTGAATGTTGTTTATAATGTAACTTGAATGTATATGCTGACTTGAAATGTGAATTGGAAGATAATCTGTTTGTTAATGTCATTTTCAGAAGTTGTTGCTATGCCCGGCTGTGTGGCATAGAGGTGCAGCTTGACTGCATCTTAGGTATACAGAGGTATGCAGCCCTGACTGCAGCCTAGGTATACAGAGGGGAGTCCCTATTAGATGAATGAACACTTAAAATGTCGAGCATGACATGCATGACAGCTTTTAGGGGAACGTCCATCTAAGCAAAACCTAAGAATGTTGAAACGAGGAGTTTCGAAAAGTTATAGTTGGCCAGCCATCAGGAAGCCAATGGTTGACGTCAGAACATTCACCTTGTCTAGCCGTTCTTACAGTCCTCCACTGTGATGGTGCAGTCTCATCGTTCACCCTGTGTAATGTTATGACAGCCCTCCACTGTGGTGTGATCTTGGAGTTGGTATATTTAAGTAGGGGTGTGGGTGAGAAGCAACCCACTTTTTTTTTTTTTTTAAGGGGGAGGTTTTAATGGTGTACAGCATATTTTAGCTGTCAGCTGTTGGCTTCCTGATGGCTGCCCAACTATAACTTTTTGAAACTCTTTGTTAAGACATTATGGAGTTTCGCTTAGATGAACTTTCACTTAAAAGCTGTTGAGCATGTCATACTCGACATTTTAAGCATTCATTCATCTAATATAGACCCTACAGAGGGATGCAAGCCCTGACTGCAGCCTAGGTATACAGAGGGCTGCTTCCCTGATTGCAGCCTAAGTATACCGAGGGATGCAGCCCTGACTGCAGCCTAGGTGGATGGGGTTTGATAAACAGCCTCAACTTTAGAGAAGCCAGGCAAGGAGGGGGAATGAAGTGGCTTGGCCTGCTTGTCTCTCCTGGTTGGTGGGTGGGGAGATGTGTGCACTTGGGGGCACAGTGGATAGATGTGATTTCCCTATGTAATACCAGGGAATGTGCCTGTGATGCCTTGTGTGTGGAGGTTGGATTGCTTGAAGGGACTATCCCTTTCAGAAGTGAAGGGATATTCTTTGCAGTCAGCCTTGTTCAGATGAGTGTGTGAGGTTATGTTTGAATAAGGAAAAACTCATGACTGCAAGTGGTCCCTGGGATTCAACAAGCAAAAAAGGTTA
>NC_056731.1:756059076-756122005 GCF_019279795.1 Protopterus annectens
ACATGTGTGAATGGGCGTTCCTTCGTTGAAGGTTGTGCATTAGGCCTGGCAAGCCAGCCCGTAAAAATTTACTGCCAATCATTAATGGACCGGAGTTCCGCTGTGGCGACCCCTAACCGGGAAAAGCCGAAAGACCTAAACATCCCAACAACTGGAATTCATTTTTAGAAACATTTTCCCCACCTAGTAAAAGTACTTGTGTAAATATTTCCAGGCAAATATCCTGAATCTATACACAGTAGTGTGTACGTTTGTCATAAGGGAAATTTCAGTGTTTTTAATTTTATAGCTAACAACTCTTTTCATGCAAAGTGTTTTATAGGCTTTTGATATCAACATTTTTCCAGTGCTTAAAATGCTTTACCTCCATGAGCTATTGGGGGCATATAAAAAGCTCTAAAGCTTGTACTTCGTGACAAATCACTGACATATAAATCTAAAATCACTCCTTTTCCACTTTTGAGATAATTTCTTAATCTTATCCATTATTTCATAAATTCTAAGGGGTAACTGTTCAACTGTATCTACAAGCCAGACCCCAAGTACATTTTCTTTTTATGATACTACATACACAGGAACATGCTCCTAAACTATCTCCCTGTTGTGTAACATATTGAAAAGGCCTTCGTCTTAGATACACTGATTTTTAGTAAACTGACATCACTCAAAAAGTTTGAAGAAGGTCAAACAGTTTAGGGATAAATAATTATACTTCACTTTTTAGTTCACTGTCCTAAGCTGGTGCAAAGGCAAAAGAAATTGCAAGGAAAATAGAATGTTCTACATACAGAACGGGGCTATCGTATTAAAAGGATAGAGATGGTACTAGAAATAAAGATGATTCACATACTGATTCTACACAAGAAGTGCATAAACAAAATAAGTCGAAAGTGTTAGAACAAGAATATCAAGAAGAGACTGATAGTAAGACTGAACACATTTGAATTTTTGCTATAAGAGGAAGAATTAGAAAACAGAATGAAAACAACAGGTATGGGTAAACATTTTTAATGAAATAATGCAAATTTTGGCATTTAAATAAACATACCTTGAAGAATTTTGAATGAAGATGAGTGGAGATGGCCTTGATTAGAAACAGATCATGATGTATACATAATACAAGATACAAGGGGTGGTTTTCATAGTCCTGCAATCCAGTATTCTATAGCATTGATCCATGAAGAGTGGTGATATGTCATTATGTAAATAAGGTCAACTGCTGTCTTTTGCACTGACAACAGAAACACTGAGGTGCTTAGTTAAATATAGTTCCCTATTGCAAAAGCATAATGTACTTAAGGCATAAGCCTTAGGAGGAAAGTTGTTATGATAAGGTGCCGTACATGTTGCCATATGACTATGATTCATAGAATTATATGCATATGAAATGCATAAAGGGCCCTGAATTTACATGAGTAAGTATCAATTCACTGGAGGGACACTGGTGTTAGGGGTCAAATTAATTAGCTGGCTGGAAGGGAAAATGGAAGCTTATTGACTTCACTTCAGGAAATGTTTGTTTTATTGTCATTTTGTGTTTGTGCACACTTTGTTGAACTACTGAAGGGATCGATTAGGAAAATGCTTTTATTTAGTGTCATTTCTATTTCTTTCATACATGGCTAAATTGCTGAAGGGATTGCTGGTGTAAATTTAAGAGCTTTTCCTTGCTCTTGTTTCTGTGTAGACTCCTTTCTGCGGCTGTATTCAGAAAGTTTTGGAATACACGGCCAACACAGACATGGAGTCTACACAGTTGAATTCCAGATTGTTGGATCACTCCACCATGCTTGTTTGCTTCATTAGCATAAAAATCAGCTACTTATGCTAACATTTGCATGCCACAAAAGTTTCCATGGTTGCGCGTGAGTATGCGCTGCTACATGGAGATTTCTGAATTGGAAACTTTTCGTGGCCAGGTCAGCATCACCCTGTGATGTGCACACAGTCAAAGATGACCATGTAGGCTTTCATGAATTCCTCCCAAAAACTTTATTGCACTTACTACACTTGAAATTGTGTCTGTCAGTTTATTTCATGAAACTTGTAATAATAATCCACACATCTGAGACACATAACTTCTTTAAACTGTAATAAATCATTCTTCATTTGACTTCACTAGTGATCTGAAACTAGGAATGATTACCTCTTCCTTCAGATTGCTAATATGGAATGCACAGCAGAGGGCAGGACTCTGCACTACTTTTTCCTGGCTCCATAGACCTTCCTGGTCAAAGCATTATTGCTGGGCTTCAAAGCTGACCATGCTGAAGGGCAAACTGTAATGCACTGAGTTGGTCAGGTTGCACTACTGATATTAAATGATTCACTACACCAGCTCTCCATTCATATGCTCACAATGGCAATGGTGCACAAAGCCACAGACTCTGCTAGCAATGCTGGTCACACACCAGCTCCCCATTCATGTGCTCACAATGGTAATGGTGTACACATAGATACGCAAACTCTGCCCAGCAATGACAGTCACATACCAACACAGCAGTTCCCCATTCATGTGCTCACAATGGCAATGGTACACATAGCCACAGAGTCTGCTAGCAATGCTAGTCACACACCAACAAACCAGCTCCCCATTCATGTGCTCACAATGGTAATGGTGTAAACATAGATGTACAGACTCTGCCCAGCAATGCCAGTCACACACCAACACAGCAGTTTCTCATTCATGTGACCACAATGGTAATGGTGCACACATAGATGCACAGACTCTTCCCAGCAATGCCAGTCACTCAAAGACACACCAGCTCACTATTCATGTGCTCACAGTGGCAATGGTGCATACATAGATGCACAGACTCTTCCCAGAAATGCCAGTCACACATCGACATACCAGGTCCTTATTTGTGCCTAACTCTAATTATTTGCTCCTAGTACCTTGGTTATTTTACCAGTTTTCTCCAATACATTCAGCCCCCTCTTGCCTATTGTCTGTATCCCTAATTGCAGTCATCCCTATCGGCAGATTCTCCTTTCTCCATTCCTGTGTGGCTTATTTATTTTACATTTGTTGACCGGGAATGTCTGACTGAGCCGAAGCCCTTTTTCAGCAGAGACCCGGGGAGAAAAGCTCCAGTAAATAGATATAACATTTTGTCATTATTAACAGGTATTATACAGGTGGAATAAGGCAATCAGCTAGCAGGCTACAGGAGATTTTTTTAGAATATACAGATCACATTTTGTCATAATTTCAAGTATAATATATAAAATAATGTAATGAAGAAAAAAGGTAGATAATAGTCAGAACAGTGTTTTGAAAGTAGTAGTTAGAAGAGCAACAAAGGAGTAGAATGTTAATTTTACAATTAAAACAATCAGGATGGAATACAAGTTTGAGAGAGGGGAAAAGCTATTGATTAGTGGAGAGAGACAGAGGTTTTTCAGGGTGGGTTTGAGCATTGGCAGATCCATTTCCTGTTGAAATATTCTTTTAGAGTTAGTTTAAATTGTTTGGGATGTGTGATTGTTCAAATTTCAAAGGGAAGTTTGTTCCATTTGATAGAGGTATGATAGCTGTATAGGCTACACCCTGCTTTAGATTTTGGCTTATAGATTTTTAAGAGGTCTTGGGAGGAGCTTCAGAGGCTTCTTTTAGGAGTATAGTGAGAGATGATGGTGTGTAAGGCTGGACAGAAAGATGGTTGGTGGAGAATTGCATGTATGGTTTGGTGCTGAGAGATAAGGAGCAGTTGAGGTAACTCAATCCAGTTTAAATATCTTAGCGAGAGAGTGGTGAGATCTATAGGAAAGTTGAGTTGCAAATCTCGCTACTTTATGGTATGTGGCCTCAAGTCTAGTGAGGAGAGAGGAGTTTAGGTTAGTAAGGATTTGTGAACAATATGTTAAGCAGGGAAGAAGGTAGGAAAGAGTGAGGGCTATTCTAGCTTCCTGGGTGAGAAATCTTTTATTTCTATAAAGTAGGCCTAATTTAAGGTGAGTATTCCTTATACAGTTGTTTATGTGGAGGCCAAATTTTAGTTGATCGTCAATTGTGATTCCTAGTAGTTTTGCGCTAGATTCAACTACAGTAGGCGTGTTATTAAGTGACTGGATAGTAAAAGAGGATTTATTATGGTTGGATGTTTTGGGAAGGAAAAGTAGGAGCTTTGTTTTCTTAGGGTTGAGGATGAGTTTGTTGTTTGAGAGCCATGTTTCAACTGAATTAAAGGATGTTTGGGTAGCTGATAAGAGTTCAGAGGGGGAGTTAGCTATTGTAATGACTGTAGAGTCATCAGTGTATTGGATAACAGAGGAAAGTGGGCAGGAGGTACAGAGCAGGTTTGTGAAGATGTTGAAAAGCAGTGGCCCTAGAATGGACTCTTGTGGGACTCCCATTTGTATTGGAAGGGGAGTAGATAAAGCAGTGTCCCATTTTACTGATTGAAATCTATATTTTAGGTAGCTTTCAAACCAAGCCACTGTATCAGGAGAGAAGTTAAGGTTAGACAGTTTGTTTAGTAGAAGAAAGTGAGAAACAGTATTGAAGGCCTTTGAGAGATTGAGGAAGAAACAGGAGATATGTTTATGGTCATCTCTGGCCAGGGAGATAGTATAGAGAAAGGATAGAAGTGCAGTGTATGTGCTATGCTTAGGTCTGAAACCATGTTGTGTTGGGGTAAGTAGGTTTTCCTGAGAGAGATAATCCATGACTTGAGTATATATACACTTTTCAAGAACTTTTGACAGAGGGGAGAGGATGGCAGTAGGTCTAAAGTTTGAGGTTTCAGTGAAGTTACCACCTTTGTGGATAGGCAGAGTGTCGAAATGTTTCCAGATGGATGGTACTTTGGATTCAGAGATTTAGCGGTTTATGATGATAGAGATAGGAAGGGTGAGTGAGTGGGCAGCTGTCTGAAGAAAGTATGATGGGATGTTGTCAGCAGATACTGAGCAGGGTTTTAGTTTGAAGAGTAGGGTTCAATTGTAGGTTGTAGAGATAGGCTTCAGGGAGAAGATTTTGGGAGGGGTAGTTGTTGAGGAGGAAGCTTGGTTTATGGGGTTAGTTGTAGTGGAGCTATTGGAGTTAAAGAGTTTGGATATTGATTTCACAAAGTAAGAATTGAAGGTGTTTGCAGTTTCTTCTGGTGTCTTTTCTGGGGTAGGGTTTGGTGAGGTAGGGTTTCCTGGATGAAGTATTTGATTGATAGCATTCCAGAATTTTTTGGGGTTTGATTTTAGAGTAGAAGGGAGTTGGAGTAGAATTCTTTTTTGTCTTTATTTATAAGCCTTTTGGCCAGGTTTCTTTGTTCTTTATAACTTTGTAGGTCTTTTGGGTCTTAAGTTTGAAGCCATTTTTTTCCAGGACTTATCTCTAGATTTCAAGAGAGTTCTTGTGTTTTTTGTTAGCCAAGGAGATATGGTCGCTTTTGTCCTAATTTTATGAGGTGGGGCTAGTGAGTTTACGATATCCAGAAAAGTAGAGTTGAAAGCAATTACAGCTTCAACTAGGGGGAGCTGGGTGAGGAAGTTCCAGCATACTCTAAATATGAGAGTGTTGAATGTTTCAGGGTTGAAGTTGGAGAGATTATATCTAGTAATATATCTGTGTGGTTTAGAGAGGTGGGTTGAGTGTCTTAGCACCTTTATGGGTGAGTGGTCACTCAAGAGTATTGGCAAGGGTTTCTGGATTATGATATTTAGAAGGAGCTGAGACAAGTATCCAATCAATGAGGGTATTAGTGGTATGGATGTTGTTAAAATGTGTTGGCTTAATAATGAGCTGGGTAAATCCATATAAATTTATATTATATGGGGAACCTGGTTTATTTAGGGTTAGCCAATTAATATTTACATCACCAAGGAGGATAGTTTCATTAGAGATGTTTAAGGAGAGATAGGAGAGAATGTTTTCCAGTAATGGAATATTGTCCCCTGGAGGGATGTAGGTGGTTACTATAGTAATTGTGGCATACTTGTTTAGTTTTAGGTTAACTGCCAATATTTCTGCTGGAGAGAAAGATGGGATAGAATGGTTAATGTGAGAAATAGTAAGATTGTTGGAATAGACTATGGCAACTCCACCTCCCTTTTTGTTGTTATGGTCAAAGCGAATAATGTTATAGCCATGGGGGAGAATACCATTATCTAGGTTGTGAGCTTTAAGCCAGGTTTCTGTTACTGCGATGACATCAGGGGTATGATGTGCTATCCATGCATGAAACAGACTAACTTTGTTGAGGATGCTTCAGGTATTAATAGAAAAGAAGGAGATTTTTTTTTTGTGCAGTTTGGTGGGCTGTGGTGAGAGGGGTGTTTGGGATAGAGATAAGTTTAGAGTTTGGACCTGGATTTGGGTGTATGTCACCTGCTGTTAGTATTGTAGTGGTGAAGCTTTTAGTTTTTGATGTGAGAGGGTAGTATCTAATATGTTTTATCTTGTTTTTTGAAGATAGGGGGTAAGAAGGAGGAATTTTTATTTTAGGGAGTTGGATGTTACAGGCTAAAAGAGAGGGAGAGATGGTGATGACATTGTTAGAGTAAGAGTGACCATTTGGAAATGGGTTGGTGGCTTGTTTATGGAAATAGGGTAATGGTGCATAGGGTGCAGTGAGCTGAAGTAATAGGGTTAGATGTAATATCAAAAGGTTGGTGAGCAATAAGGTATACATAGTGAGAGTCAGATGTAGAAATAAGTTTAAGATATAGTAGGTAGAGAATGAGGCTGAAGTAGGGAAGGTGGAAGTGTGTGTGATTAAAGTTGGTGTGGGAGTGTTTGATTTGTAAGATGTTGGGAAGTATAGGGTTTATCAGATGATTGGAGGTAGAAGATGGCAATTGTTTGGAGGGGAGGGGAGCAAATGTAGAGGGTGGGGTATGAGAGTGGGAGGGGACTATATACCTGAGGGAAGATGATAGGTAGTTGTAAGAGGGAGGTGTGGCTATACAACTATAAGTGTAGGAGTACTGAGGGCAGGTGGAATTTGGGGGCAGGGTAGGGGAGCGGAGTGTGCTCGTAGGGTGTACGGACCGGGCAGAGAAAAAAGAAGTGAGTAGTGCAGAGAAAAGTATCAGTAACAGCAGTTAAGTAAATTAAATCAAGAAGGTTTATTATTGAAATTTTAGGGGACTTAGAATGTAATTAGAAATCTTTGCAAGGAGGGGATGGGAAATTAACTGTTTTAAAACTGGGGAGTAGGAGTAGAAATATGTACAAGCTTACCTTAGAGAGAGTAAAGATGTATGAGTTTTTAATGTAGGTACGTGCTGCCACCTAGTGGCAGAAGGAGATAAAACAGAAAGAGTATGCTAAAAGTGTTTTGTTGCAGTGTTTATTAAGTTCGGGGACTAGGCGGGGAGAGTGGCTGGTGGGCTGCGGAAGGCTGCTAGGATGTGCGCTCAGGAGGTCACACTAACAGGTAGTAAAGATTATTCTACAGAATATTTGTAGTAAGGCTATGTACATTCACAAATGTTTGTGTAGGGAAGTCCACAGTATAGTAGTATTTCTTTGAAGCCTGGCTAGCAGGCAAATTCAGTGGTGTCTTCTGGGTATAGCAGGAAGGTAGTCTTTATACCGTAAATCAAGGAGGGAGCACCCGGAGTGATTTACTGAAAATAAGAGAGTTGTGGAACATTTTGAGGCAGTTCTTAGAATACTTTCTGCTGCTTTATAAACATAATATTCAGCATGGTTATTGTTGTTTTTCTTAAGGATGCGCATCCAAAATCCCAGTCTTTCTTTTTTTCTTGAGCTTATCCCTGTTTTATCATCATCCCTTTCCACTTTGAATTATAGGTTTCTGCTTCTGCTATGTATAGGAATCTTAACTGTGTAGCTCTAAAATACTCCTTCAAATTGGGTAAACCCAAACCGCCTTGTTCAATAGGAAGAATCAGCTTATCCCACTCGACTCTTGCTATCTTCCCCTCCCAGATACAATCCTTCATCTCTTTATTAATTGACAACCAAAACTTCTCATCTAGTTGATAAAAATATGCCTGATGTATATAAAACTAAAGGGACTAATAACATTTTAATTGCTTGTATCTTGCTATCCATATCCATATAACAGAGCTTACAATTTCTCAGTTTTTGTATGATCTTTTGTTTAGTCTCTTCTCACAAATCCTTAGCTGCCACACCAGAATCATCTTTAATCCATACTCCAAAGTACTTCATTTTATCAACCTCCCCCATAAATATTGATGTTGCTGAAGCAGTTTGTGTGTGGGTACATAATTTATAGCTATTGCCTTTGTTTTAGCTTCATTAATTTTGTATACCAAAAAGATTTAAAACTGCCTCAAAATGTTCCACAACTCTGAAATGTCATTCTCTGGTTTTATCAGGTATGCAAATGCAGCCAGCTTTTCTTGGCTACCATACCAATTATAGCCTTGAATTTCTGAGTCTCTTATTTTCTTTGCCAATGTTTCTAAATAGAGTGCAAATAACAAAGGGGGAAAGAGGACATCCATGCTTGATTCCTCCACTCAAACAGAAATTACCATAGAAGAACCTACCCACTTTATTTTTTGTCTCCAGTCCTTCTTATATCCTCCTAATCAACCTTATAATTTTATCAGGGAATGCAAACGCTTCCATTCCCCTGCTCATAATTCCTAGCTTACTCTGTCAAATGCTTTCTCAGCATCAAGACCCACCAACAGCAGTGGTATGTTTTTACATTCAGCTTCCCTCTGGATCATTAGTGTTCTGTTAATGTTGTCAAATGTTTGCCTGCCCGCCACAAAACCCCACTGATCCATGTCTATCCATTCTGGTATCACTTGTGCCATTCATTTAGCTATTATAGACATAAACACATTATACTCATGGCTTAGGATTGAAATGGGCTTATATGAAGCTGGATCTGATGGGTCTTCACCCTCTTTTAGGTACTACAGCCACCACCACTTTCTTACAGGATGTTGGTGCTTATCATCCTCTTAAAATATTGTTAAACAAAGCCTTCTAAATCTTCATCATTTTTCCCCCCTAGCTTCCAAACTTTCAAGGAATACCATCTATTCCTGGGGACTTCCCTATAGATTGGTTATACATTGCCATTTTTATCTCAACTCCTCCTATCCCAGCTATTAGTAATTGAGCCTCACCTACCTCTAACCTTGGCATATTTAATTCTTCCATAAACATTTCCATTTATACCTTTTCTTGATCTCTGTATTTCTCTGCTTTATACAGACCTTCCAAAATATTTGTAGTACCTGTATAGGATCTCTTGTTATCTTCCTTGTTACAGGATCCCTAAACTTGGTGATAACCCTTTTTACATTCTATTGCCTGAGTTTTTGCACTAAAAGTTGTGCCCTGGCATTATTATCAAAAAACAGTTGCTTAACACAATCTTTCTAAACTCATGCATATTATTGAGGTAATCCTTTATTTTCTGCTTATCATTCTACAATGGTTCCTCTTTTTGTTCTGCAAAATTCCTTCTATTCTGCAAAACTTTAACATTTGTCAGTACCTCTAAATAATTCTTGTTGCTTTTTAACCATATCTCTCTTTCTTTTATTTCCAGCCAATTTTTAAACTTTACTTTAATTTTATCTCACTACCTAGCTATATTTTCAGAAGAAATTTCTGTTTTCTAATAACTCCTGAATAATTTCACTACCCATTCCTTAAATTCCTTCTTTTCAACAGATAGGTGGGAGAGTGCCAGTGTTTCATTTTTATTTCATTACCCTTTGTTTTTATTGTAGTTATTATTGCTGTACGATCTGAAAAAGTTATTGGATGACTATCAAAACTTTCAATTAAATGCACATGTTCCTATGAAATGTAAATTCTTTCTAGTTTAGTTCAGTTTTTGTATCTTGGGGAATAATATGTCAATTCATTCTGAACTCCTGCTACTGAATTCACATCTTCCATGCCACATATTATCATAAATGTCTTCAAAAGTTAACCTTCCTTTGTTATATTTTCCCTTTGGGACCCACAAACACATCTTCTATGCTACAAATTACATTCCAGTCCCCACCTATAAGTAATATTCCCTGATGAAAACTGATTTTTCCCCCCAAATTTTCTTAAACTCCATTATAGCAGTTTTAGGTGGAATGTAAACACAAGCCAGACATACTTCTGGAGCATTTCTCCACAGACCTCAGTTGAAAATAAGCTTTGTTCTAGTTGTACTTTCCCGGTCATCAAATGTTAAATAAATAAATAAATAAAGTATATATGTATGAGGCCATTCACATTTAAAGATAGTATCAAATGGGCCATTATGTTGAAAAGTTATTATCTTCACCTTTTATTTGTAACAGTGTTTTTTGTTACATATCTAGTTCCAGCTTTTGTGTTACATGCTCACTAATGTTTGGCAGGTTGACCTTTTATACAGTTGTTTCTTCTTATATCCTTTTAAGCCCATGTCACATCTTACAAAACATCTTGTTTTATTGAAAGTCCTCAAACAAACAAACAAAAACAATATACCTCAAAATATCCCAAGAACCTACTAACTTAATATTTAAATGGAAAAACATGTACATCTTCAAATACTGAAGATTTACTGTCATAATAGGAGCAATTGCCCCAAACTGAAAACCATACTCGCAAAATTGGGTTAAATTAAAAGGAAGGTTATTGATTCTAAGATGCATAGTACAGCATGTGCTTCTAAGTGTTGCCTGTTTTTTTCTTTTCTTTACTGCTCTCCCAACATGAGGAAACCTTTGAATGCTTTCAGAAAACATAATCTCCTAGCCATTGAAAGAAAGCCATTAAAAGAAATAAGTATTCTGTTTCTATTAGTCTTTATCAGAATGCCTCCATAGAGACATGAGAACCAGATACAGAATTGTTTCTATACATATTTATTTATTTTATTTATTTGCTGTAAGGGGGCTTTATTATGTTCAATGTTCCTTTTTATTTATTTGCTTTCTTTTAAAACTTTTTACTAGATAAAGCCAAAAGCCTCAATCCAGCCATTCCGTATACACGAATGAGAAAAAGCACATTGTTTTTTCTTGTATCATACTCTTTTGAACAAACTTGTTTTCACATTGCAGTGCCTACATTGCTTAAAACTGATCAAGGAGAAAGAGAAAAGAAGAAAAGAAGGGGGAGGGGGAACAAGGGCAATTGCTTACTTTAGCATTCCCATTACATTTGAAATTAACTGAGAAAACTTTATAGCATGCAGTTGTCATGTACTGTACAAATACATTGTTAAGAACAAGAGTTTGTTTTACTCACACTTAATTCTTTCCCTCTCCTAAGTGTTCCTCCAAACATAAATGACATGAAGTAGGGCATATGCTTCAGGGTCCCCTATAACTTTAACAAAGTCTGAACAGTCCAATATTTTCAAGTTTTCTTGTTCTGTCATGTTTCAAAAATATAATTAATGCTTTACAATCCCATATTTATTTGTCATTTTCCAAGTTGCTGGTTTTCTTCCTGTTTATCTCCATCTCCCAAATCCATTCTCTGCTTCCTTTCCAACTTACTCTCAAGTTCTAGTCAGATTTTGCACTTTTTTTCTGTATCTTAAGCATTTTCTGTTGAAATGCTAGAAAAGGTTTCACAGGTACAGTCCCTCTGTGGTCTTTATTACCAGAAGAACAAGAAGCAGAATCTCCCCCTGTTTCACAGCTCACTTTTTGTTGGACAAACTTTTGTATTTTTCTCCTTAGTATGTCCTGCATCAAAAATGATTTTGTCCATCAAGGAAAGAATATTCTGAATATAGCTAGATACAACAGTTTGAATCTCATGCCTGCTACTTGACATTCCCTCATTAGTGGAACACATTTGCTCCTCTCCTGTCTAGTGTACAATGAGTAATCATTCTCCATACTCTACTGTCTCCCACTTTTATTAATTTGACCTTCTGCCAAAGTTTTGTTATAATGGAACTCATAAACAAAGACATTATATTTTTGAAACATGACAGAACAAGAAAACTTGAAAATATTGGACTGTTCAGACTTTGTTAAAGTTATAGGGGACCCTGAAGCATATGCCCTACTTCATGTCATTAATGTTTGGAGGAACACTTAGGAGAGGGAAAGAATTAAGTGTGAGTAAAAAACATGCTTGACAAGCCACGCTGCTTCGCAAGGGACGGCTTGCACCTGTCACCCCTGGGATTCCGGATATTGGCTAAGGCTCTTGCCACCCCCATAGTGCCTTTTTTAGGCAAGGCTCAAATTCTAAACCTACCACCCTAGAAAACAAAAATGGGAAGAAACTAAGGGTAATGCTGCTCAATGCTAGAAGTCTAAATCTCAAAATGCACGCTCTCGAGGCCCTTCTCAGTATGGAGAACATCGATGTCTGTTCTGTGACTGAAACCTGGTTCAAGGCTCCTGAGAGCACCCCGGCACTATCAGGTTTTACCTCATATCATGCGTTCTGGCCCCAAAACCCGGACCACACCACAAAAGGAGGGGGTGTATCCATATTCATCAAGGATACCCACACCTCCAGGTTGGTGGCAATGCACGAAGCATCGGAAACCATCCAGGTGCAATTAACCATAGGTAAAACTGCTCTACAATTTGTAGCATGCTACAGGCCACCCTCTCAAACTCAGGAACCCCACACAGCCTTCCTGAAGACACTGGAGGGTAAAATGTATCTCCAAACACCATTATATTGGGTGACTTCAACTACCCGAATATAGACTGGGAACATTACTCAAGCCCCAACTTTCTAGCCCAAAGGTTCCTGGAGTTCATAAATTCAAATGCCATGGAACAACTAGTCACCGTTCCCACAAGAGGAGAAAATATACTAGATCTCATCATCACAAACATGGGGACAAAATGCTCCACACCGGAAGTATATCCCTCATTGGTGAGATCATATCACAAACTTATCTCACTGGAAATCCACATCCCGCCCCCACCCCATACAAAAAAGACCACAGTGAAGAACTTCTCTAAAGCAAACTTCACACTACTCAAGACTGGTGTGGTATCCTTCAAGGCCCCCGAGCCAGTGGAAACCACAACCCAAGCTGCGGAAGCCCTTACAAATGCCTTCTACGAACACCTCCAGGACTGCATGGATCAGGCAATCCCTAATAAAACCAAGACTCTTTCCACCAAGGGCAAACGTCCAGTCTGGTGGACCCCAGCCATAAACAAACTTTACAATAAGAGGAGAAAGCTGTTACATGATAGAGCAAAATCCATAAAAGAGAAGACACCCTTGATCATTATTAGTAAAAAAATACGAGCACTCATAAAATCATCCAAGGCCAAATTTGAGAGAAAAATTGCAATAGATTCAAAAGACAATCATAAGGCCTTCTTCAGCTATGTTAAAAACGTGGGTGGAAACTCCCAGATATGTGCAGAATTAGTCCAAAATGATACAAAAATCACTGAACCCACAGACATTGCCAACATACTGGCAGACAGGTTCAGTGCAAACTTCACCCCCCTCTCCCCCCCAAAAGGAGAGATAACTATCCCGGCGGAGTGTAGCCTCCCAGACATCTCTAATGTGCAGGTGAAAGCTGCTCTGTCTAAAGCTAAAAACACAGCATCAATGGGACCGGATGGTGTCCCCGGCTGTGTGCTACACAAACTCAACGAGGAACTAAACCCGCATATAAGGCAGCTGTTTAATCTTAGCCTTACCACAGGATATGTGCCCAAGGAGTGGTGTACGGCAACTGTGGTCCCACTCCACAAAGGCGGTACCTCTACGGACCCTGGAAATTACCGCCCCATAAGCTTAACAAGCCTGGTCTGCAAAGCTATGGAGAGGATCATAATGGAACTCATAAACAAAGACATAGGGGACTTGCAGACATTGGACCTGACCCAGTTTGGCTTTGTCAAGGGCAGATCATGCCTTTTGAACTTGGTCGACTTCTTTGAAACAGTCACCAAGGCCATTGATGAGGGAAAGGCAGGCAATACAGCCTACCTTGACCTTGCAAAAGCTTTCGACACAATACCCCACTCGGGTATTATAGAGAAACTTACCAGCTTAAATGTAAACCCATATGTCACAAGATGGGTTGCAAACTGGCTAAAGGACAGAACCCACAGGGTTAGAGTTGCTGGCGCCATGTCAGACTCCAAGCCGGTCACAAGTGGGGTCCCACAGGGCTCAGTCCTTGGCCCCCTGTTGTTCGGCATCTACTTCTCAGAAGTACAGGCAAACATAGGAGGACTATGGCTGACAAAGTTTGCAGATGACTGCAAACTGGGCCATAGTGGAAAGTACATCGGACACAGATATCCTTCAGAGGGGTCTCACGGAAACTAATAACTGGTGCCAGAGCCATGGCCTGAAGTTAAATGCCAAAAAATGTATAGTCATACCCTTCGGGAAAACAAGGTAACCCCAAGCTACCATATAGGTGGCAATCCATTAAGCACAGAAGAGGTTATCAGGGACCTGGGGACCCAGGTTGACAGTGGCCTTTCTTTTGACACTCACATTGCTAAAGTGGTTAGAAAGACCTTCTACATTGCCCACCTGATCATGAAGGGATTCACATCCAGATCAAGTGAGGTCATTGTTCCCCTGTACTCTTCACTTATCAGACCAATGATCGAGTACAATGCCCCATTCGGGATGTATCTCACCCGACACCTGCAGCAATTGGAGAGACCCCAAAAGTTCCTCACCAAAAGGAAAAAGGGACTCCAAAATCTGTCATATGCTGCCAGACTGAAGAAACTCCAGCTCTATTCAGTCGCATACTGCCTGCTCAGAGGTGACCTGTGCCTGACATACAAGGCCATGTCCAACCCGGAATTAATGGACATGCTCCACCTCAAAAAATCCAAATCTACCAGATCCACTAGAGCAAGCAACTTAAACCTTAGCACGGATATAAATAGGACATGCTGGAGGGATAGATTTGTCACCCAGAGACTCCCTATGCTGTGGAATAAAATCCCAGTCCATGTGAGGCAGAGCACCTCGCTGGCTCTGTTCAAGAGAAATCTTGACCGGTGGATGGGAGATCGTAGGTTTACCCCGGGAATCATCTCTGTGTCACTGCTGGACAGAGGCACAACAAACTAATGGGCACAGTATTTTTTAACATAAGGAGTGGCGTAAGCCACAAAACTTTGGGCTAGGCTTATAAATGCCTTAGGGCAGATAGCCTAGTATAAACATATGAACCTATGAATTAATTGCTTCTACTGGTAGGATTGCATCTTTACTATTAAAGGTTTAGGTTGCTTTCTCATAGCCAGGTTTGGAGCCTATACACAATGTGCCCTTTCAATTAACATTTCCTGCTGTAGAATACCAGTCCAGTTGCTTATTTGTGCTTTCATAAAATTAATACAATCTGTTCCTTCCAGGTTTTCCTTGGGTGTTCTGTCCTCTAATTCTATCATTTTTTGAAACATCTCTTCTTGAGCAATCTCATGTTCATCCAGCCTTTTCTTTATATCAACCTCTGATTTTTGCAATTTTAGCACCTCATCTGAATATCTGTTAAAGCTTCTTCCATTTTATCCAGCCTTTTGTTATTTGAATTGATATACCCCATCAGTGTTTCATTTATTTTAATCAGCTCTGAGTACATTCGACTTATTTTGTCCTCTAGGTTACTGGAAGTCATGTCTTGCACTAAAGCTGGAGCTTGCACTGCTTTTTGCTGAACAGCTGCAGAATTCTTCCTAGTCAGTGCTTTTTCTTCACCTTTTGTGGTTGATTTTCTTTCAGATTCTCTGAATTTCTTTTTTGCTGTCATCCAGGAAGTACACTTACTAACTATTTACTGAAATGTGTCCCCCAAAAAATGAGTTCACTGGTTCTTTCTTCTGAGTTTTCGTTTCCAGACTGGGACTGGGAGAGCTGAAATTAAGCTGTTGCCCAACGTGCAGCCATCTTGGAATTCTGCATGTGTTGTGTAATTTTTGAATGTGAAACTGGTTTACATGGTTTCCCACTGACATCAGAAGGAGCTACTGCATTTGTTTCTGGGCCTTAATCACTTACCGGTTACTTAGCAATGTTAACTTTAATTGGACTGTGTACTGTCTGTCCAAACTTGGTGTGTTTGCTGACGTCATCACTCTGTCAAGCTGAACTGTGATACAACAAACTTGTCTTGAACTCTTGCCTGACTTGAAAAATGGTCCCACACCATCTTCAAAGCAACTTATTTATTTATTTGTTGTATATATTATGGTGTGCTATTGATTATTTAAGAGTCCTGTTGCATGCTGTGGTAATTCTTGTAACTGAAGCTGGTTTAGCTGGTTTCCCCAAGTGAGAAAGGGGACTAATGCTGCTATTTCTAGGACTGAACTATTATTTGTTACTCAACAATGTTAACTTTCATTTTCCTCTCTGCTCTTATTTTCTTCTGTAATGTTGGAGTGTTTCCTGACAGTGTCACTCTGCTGTGCTGAGCTGTGACATGGCAAACTTACCTTGAACTATTGCTACAAGATTTGACTCAGAAATCTGTCTGACGCCATCTGGGAAATGTACTTTTTTACTTATTGTATACATTAGAGCATAATAGTGCAGTTTATTGACATGATTCTCTCCTGCAATACTGTGTGTGCCCCAAATGTATACACTGTGTAATAAGGATGGAGCCTTCTGATATTTTGACTAATGTAATGTGCAGGTCATGTGGCTTCATACCATCTAAGTTTAACTATATATTGTGAAGCATTATACTTGTGGGCATAGTCTGTATGTCAAACCCCCCCTCAAAAAAAAATGTTGTATCACAACATTTGGAATGTTTCTGAGAGTGGTTTGGCATAAATTTGAAGATTCTGTACCTCATACCACCTGGATTCTACATTAATTGCATCAATGAATTCCAGTGTAGTATACTTTACTGTGATGACTATTTGAGGTTTGTTACAGATTTTAAGATGATAATAAATAGAAAGGTACAAACCTTCTGGGACATTGCAGGCACTGCCTCAGCAGCTGAGACTATAAATAAGGTAATATGAATAAAAGGTCATAGGTGTTATTTCTCATGCCAGAAAACTGCAATGAGCATCACTGACGTAAAGGTGAATAACTGAATTTTGAGGTGAATATTCTGGCTGACTGATGTAAGACATAAACTATAGGTATTGGATCTAGATATCATATTTCTGGTCTTACTATGAGCAGAATAATATGACCTACCTGCTGGTCCTTTTCCAATATTCTGTGGAGGACATGGCCTGCAGTAATTTTCAGCATGTCACCTGCATGTTGTTCTCAGATATTGCTGTTTGGTACCTGTCACTATCTTTCTACCTTACTGTGTGGAGCATCTGTAGTGTTGGCATGCCTAGTCTGAAAATACTTATCATGAGATCCTATGATCTTCTTTAGAAAAAACAACAAAGGGACTCCAGGCTTCTCTCTCTACTGCCATCTATCTAATCATCCTGGTCAGTTATCAAACCAAGTTTCTAAGTACCCCAATAAGTGCCTTCCTTTGGGATTAGTGGAGCATTTGTTATATTTTTTGTAGATGATTTTGTGAAATTTTCTCTAAAAAATTTTACTTTAAGACCAATTTCTTTTTATAAGGGTTATTATCAACAACTATGCTGCAAATGTTCGACTATTCATAAACTCTGTGGACAAAACTGGGTTGCCAGATTTTTACAAAATGCTGACATAATATTTCAAGTATAAACGTTTCACATATTTGTAGTTAAATTTGACAATAATGATTGATAATATTAGTTGAACTGTGTTATCAGAAGTTTAGTGATTAGGATTCACTTGACATTTTATTCAGCTGAGACAATTAATAAATATAAACGTGTTTCAGTTCTTTAAAATACATTTCCTGTATTTAACAAATGTATTTCTTCATCTGGATATACTTACACTTGTTCCTTCTTCACCTTCATGGCCACGGACTCCTTTAAATCCAGCATCACCCTAAAATGACATACAGAAAAAGATTTGCTAAGCTTAAATAAACTGATAGCATTGACAGCATACACATACCATTTTTGACATTATGTAAAAAGGTTAATATAAATAAATATCAAAAACTTATCTCAGAAAAAATCATGCAGTGTTCTCCTTGGTGATCATTATTTACTTATTTATTCATGTATGTATGTATGTAAGCATGTATGCATGTATGTATGTATGTATGTATGCATGTATCTGTTTATTTTAAAAATGCTAAATCACCATAATTTTTTAATATTTTTCTGTAAATGTTTTTCTCTCTGTAGGGTTGTCATATTATATCAGTTTAAAGAAGTGTGACAGTTTAAATGAAAAGAAAGAAAGACATGTCCAGGGCAGATGAAACGCAATGTTTATCATAGTATAGATTTTACATAAATATGGAAACCTTCCCATACCTTTTCTTAGTAGTTTTCTTCCCATCCCCCAACAATCATCAAGGGAACAAGTAACCTGATTGCTTTTCTCCTTCTGTCCCCACCATCTACATTACTGGCAGACCAACAGCCATCATTCTATTGAGTTAGAAGGGATTGCGCTCATAACTTTATACTTAGTGCAGAAGATGATGGGTACACACTGTTGAAAAAAGGCTTGTAATGCTGGCCTGAAGGCATTGGTTAGCTTCTACACACAAAGAGACATGCACACACACACACATGCGTACACACACACACACACACACACACACACACACACACACACACACACACACACACACACACACACACATACACGCACACACACGCACACATACACTCACACACACACACACTTACACACACACACACACACACACACACACACACATTATCTCCATATGTACTGTAATGTTTTTATTGGTAGGCAAAATTCAAATCCTCAGTCTATTACAAATGTTTAGAATATAACACAAATTTCCCCGGATGACAGCTATGCAGTGGTTCAGAACCACTCACCCCCCCCCCCCACCCCCAGCTCCACTCTCCAGTGTGGGCAAGCCAGCCTCAGTCATTTCTCCTATCCTTCATCTAGCTCACTACTTAAACCCAGGCCAAGTTCCTGTCTTTGCTCCATTGAGGCTGCTTAACTCTACCTCCAATTTTATGGGAATTTTTCCAAAATGAGTGATTTTGTTCACAAAAATATTTAATTTATGCAGTATTTAAGGCTATTAAGTAGGTTTACGCCGTACAATTAATATGATTCTTATATTTCTTTGAAGTTGTTTTAGTCTCCATAATCAAGTTTTTGAGTGATATTTTTTCCATTTCTTTTGGAAGTCTGAAATATCCTATAATTTAGTACTTTCTGTTTTATTCAGGAACAGCCATTTTTGTCATTGTATATCTGTGGATTTTAAAATGTATATTTCAATTTAAAAATTGAACAAACACATCACTAGCATGTTTTCTAAGTGATTTTTCTTAAAATGAAAACATCCACTTGAATAAATACATAGTTAGGATAGGCATAAATTATTTCTAGTGAAATGAAGGTAGAAAAGAATGCTAATTAATAAATAAATGCAGCTTATGTCTTAGGAAGGAAAACTCTCAGATTAAGTGGGTGACATAGTCCACAGGTCTGATAGTTTCTTGGTTTTCCCTTGTACGTTCAAGGATGGTAAGTGCGATCCCCTCAGGACTGAAAAGTTTGATTGCGATTACAGTGAATGGATACCAAGTCCAAGACTGCTGTGATTTCAGAATTCTCTCTTCCCTGAGGTGCAGCAGTCCCAAAGTTAGTACTTATATGCAGTGGAGGCATGCAGCTCTCCACATCATTGGCTGCAGAGAGACTTGCCCTTGAAAAAAATGCTTTAAATGAGCAACAGTGATTGCATTTCACCATTAGTTATCCTGAATCATACTTACATGTTCTGTTTCAAGACTTTATTCTATTGAGTCTCAAATTTCAGACAGTGCAACCCATATCTTTATTTCTGTCTTTCTACTTGGATAGAGTCGCAAACTTCAGATAGTGCAACACATTTTTTACTTCTTTCTACTTGGATAAAGTATGCTGCTTCCTGAAATTATATTATTAAATAGCTAATAAAAGAAGTTATGTACTCATCACAGCATTCCATGTGTGTTGTCCATCTTCAACTTCATTCTTAGTAGGTTGGGTTCGGATCGGATCCTTGGATCCATCTTGGCCTTTATTTACAAGCTTGAGGCTCTCTGCCAGCTCGTGGCTAAAATCCCTATCCCAGCATGCACTAGAACCAAACCCAGATCTTTATTCACCCTAATTATAAAGTTATATGTACTCCGAGGAAAGACTCATTGGCTAGTGAAGAAGGACAGAGGTTTAACTAGTCCAATTTGTATAGACCCGGCCTTCTAGGAATAAAAGTAGGGAAGGGGGAAGGAGGGTGGGATGTAAGAATGAAGGCAAAGATGGACAACACACATGGAATGTTATGGTGAGTACATAACTTCTTTATGTCATGTTGTCCTATCTCACCTTCATTCTTACTAGGTTGGGACAGCATCCGCACATTAAATCCTGGGTGGCTCAAGGGAGAATATTCCTCAGAACCATGGAGCCAAAAGAGGCTCTATTGCTGGAGGCCAAATCAACTTTGTGATGAGGTAATGAGGTATGATAAAGGTATGTGGTCTAGCCCATGTTGCTGTAGCACAAATAGTGTCAGTAGGCACCTTAGCCAGAAAGGCAGAAGAAGTAGCAATGACTCTTGTAGAATGGGCTTTAACTTTTTTTGTAAGTTTTTTATTTTGAGACTTGTAAATAAACGTTATACAGTCTGATAGCCATTTGGAAAGTGTAACTTTAGAAACAGGGGATTCTTTCTTCGAATCTGAAAAAGAAACAAATAACTATCAGATTTTCAGAATTCTACAGTCCTATGTAGGTAGAAACGTAACTGTCTGTCTACATCCAGCTAATGTAACATGTACTCTGCCTTATTTTCATTATTTGGGAAGAAAACTGGTAATTCTATACTTTGGTTTAAATTTGTTTCTGAAATGACACTAGGTAAAAAGGAGGGGATTGCTCGCAAGGACACCATCTCTTTATGGAAAAGCAAATATGGGGGCTTTATGCACAATGCTTGCAACTCTGACACCCTTCTGGTGGACATGATTGCTATCAAGAAAATAGTGTTGCAAGTCAAAAATTTTAATTTGGAAGATGATGCTGGTTCAAAGGGAGGAAAAACTATGTGGGATAGAATGAAATTTAGGTCTCATGGTGCTGGAGAGCCTCTGATAGGCGGTCGTAATAACATAGTACCTTTGAGAAAGGCTTTGCATAGTTTATGAGACATTATGTTGGAGCTAGCATCTCCCACATGAAAATTGAAGATCCCTGCTAGTTTAACCCTAATAGTGGCTGCAGCTGCACCGTCATTCAAAAGTTTTGCTAGGACGTCCAGAATGAAAGTAATATGAGCAGAAAAAGGATTGACATGACTATAGGTAGCCCATAGGCAGAATCTTTTCCATTTGCTTTTATAACTCTTCCTTGTTGAAGCCTTATGGGAAGAGATAAGAATGTGTTTAATAACTCGAGAGGAGAGGGTTGGAAACCTGGCTGTTGTTGGAATTGGAGCAGCCACACTGTCAGTTTGTGGGTTTGAAGGGATATGTGGAGAGTCCCTGATGCATGAGTCAGAAGGTCTGGAACTGGGTCCAGAATCCAAGGATCTTCCGAAGATGAGGCCACAGGAACGGAACCAGATTTGGAAAGGCCAGTATAGAGCAATGAGTATCAAGTCCCTTCACAAAGAACTGACTTTCTGAAGGACTTTGGGAATTAGTGGAAAAGGAGGAAAAGCATAGAGGAGTCCAGGGGCCAACTGTGAACAAGTGCATCCCTTGGTGATTCCCCTGGAGGGGGGCGTGAGGCAAAGTAGCTGCTGCATTTGGCATTGACAGATGTTGCAAAGAGGTCACAGCAAGGCTGGCATCATTTTCATAAAATTTTTTCTGCTACTTCCTGTTTCAGAGACCATTCATGAGGCATCAGAATTGCTATGCTGAGCCTGTCTGCAATCATGCGTGATTTCCTTGGGATGTGCATTGCTTTCAGAAAATGTTGGGAGGAGGTTGCCCATTGTCATACTCTCAGGGCCTCTCGACAAAGGGGGTAAGATCTGCTTCCTCCTTGTTTGTTTATATACCATACAACTGACATGTCTGTTTGGAATGCAATGGTTCCTAAGCGAAGAGAGTCCTTGAGTGCTTGCAACATTAAAAGCACCACTCTCATCTCTAGGACACTGATGTGCAAGTGGGCCTTGTGATTCTGCCAGGTGCCTTGAACTGTCTTTCCAGATAAAGCCCCTCCCATCCCTATCTGAGAGGTGCCCATGGTCACCATGGCCACAGGTTGAAAGAAAACAAACGGTCAACCTAGAGTCACTTGAGAGGAGTGTAGCCACCATCGAAGATCCTTCTTGCAAGCTTCTGTTATGATTATTTTGTAAGAAATCTGTAGTTCTTGCATTGACCACTGAGTGGATAGCAATCACTGAAGAATCTTCATATGCATCTGTGCTAGGGGAACCAAAATTATCGCTGCTGCCATGATCCCTAGAGCTCTGAGGACCATTTTCATTTGGGCTTTCTTTCTTTTTAAATGATATTTCACTTGGCACCTTAGAAATTGTATCCTGACTTTTCTGGTGGAAGTCTTGCTACTATTTGTTTCAAGTCTAATCCTGCCCCGATGAATACCACATACTGAGAAGGCTCTGAGGAGTATTTTTCATAGTTTATCATAATCGCTAGGTGGGAACAGAGTTGCAAGGTTGTATTTCTGGCTTTGATTAGCTGATGCCTGGTTGTGGAGGATAAGAAACAGTCGTCTAAGTATGGAAACACCCAGAATCCTAGTCATGTCAAGTGAGCCTCTACTACTGCCATACATTTGGTGAACACTCTGGAGGCTGTAGTGAGACCAAAGGACAGAGCTCAAAACTGGTAGTGACTGGCTCCCAGTTGAAGGTACAAGTGTCTCCTGGATTGCCTGTGCATTTTTATGGGGTAGTACGCATCCTGGAGATCTATACAGCACATCCAATTGTCTTTTCCCAAGAATGGGAGTATTGACTGCAGTATCACAATCTGGAACTTGCTATTTTTACTGATTTGTTTAGAAAGCTGAGATCCAGAATTGGTCTCCAGTCCCCTGTTTTCTTTGGAACTAAAAAGTTACGAATCCTACTTGGTCTGTGGGGACCTTTTGGATGACTCTTTTGTCTAGCAACTTTTGAATTTCTAGAGTTGCTTGTTCCTTCTGACTGGGTAGAACATCTGAAACCTTTTTCATCTTTGGGGCAAGAAGGGAGAATGGGATGATTAACCTCTGGATATGATGCTTTGTAGCCATTTGTCTTTTGTTATTTGTCACCAGGCATCTGGGTACAAGGATAAGCAACCCTTGACTGCCTCCAGAGCTGGACAGTTGGACCTCCCTTCAGGAGTGCTGAAAGGCCCTACCAAAGAAAGATTCTCTGTTGCCCTGATTTTGCAGAACCCCTCTGCCCTGAGCTTGGCGTCTTCCATTATTACTTCGCCCTCTGCCTCTGGGGGAAGTTTCACCACATGTGTTCTGAAAAGATTTCTGTGATTTTTGGAGCCACATCTTACCACTACCTCTCTGACCTTTTGGATAAGGTCTAGTAGGCATGGAAAAACAGACTCCTATGGCAGACAGAGTCTTTCCTTCTTGTTCATACCTGATCAGTGTGTCCTTTACCTTAGGCCCGAACAACGATGAGTCATCAAATGGGGTGTTTAGAAAGGAAGACTTAAAGGGTTCCGCAATGTCACATAAGCGCATCCAAGAATATCTACTTTCAGAATCTGCTGCTCTAGTCACTCCATCAGCTGCATATGATATGAGCCTCATGAATGTGTTAACCACTGAATTTAAGGTAGTGAGTTGAGAGGATACTTCGTAAGAAACCCCTTCAGCTACTGAACTTTGGAGGGTATCTCCTAGCTCTTTCAGGAGATCCTTCTGCAGTCTAGTGAAATGGGTAAGATAGTTCAGCGATCTGAAACAAAAGGCATCTGAGGAAAAGATGCACTTTCCATACCTGTCCATAGTCCTGGACTCATTGTTCAGAGGATGGACAGAAGAAGATGTCTCAGAGAGTTCCTTCTTAATGGCTGCTGCCACAACTATGGCATCAGCTGGGACTCCTTTAGTTTAAAAAGGGAGGGAGATGTGCTAAACTTGTTTGGCCCCCTAGCAATAGGTTCCATGGTATCTGGGGACTCCCATGCCTTTCAAGAAACCAAGTCCAGAAGCTCATCGAAAGGCAGAGACACCCAAGAGGTGAAAGCGTGAGACACAAATGCCTTCAGGTATATGGACACCTCCACTGAAGGGGTGAAGGACTTCCAGCCACCTCTCTGTTTAAGTATCTCCAGGATGTCTCCAAATAACCCATCATCAGAAATTGATCATGTGGACCCTTCAGCATCATCAAGGTCCATATCAGAAGTGACAGACTCCTCTGGGGAGTCTAAGTGCTTCCTCTTGCACAGCCTCTTCTGAGGAACCTCTTCAGAAGGGTACTCTGGGGTGGTTTTGGAAGAGTGTGGGGTGCCCTGTGGGGCATTCTGAGGCCTAAGGTCTCTGCGTCCCTGTGGATGCAGGGATAAAGAGGCAGGCACTGGTGCTCTAGGAGGAGGAATATCCAGAGAGGACTGCAGACCTGTCTCTGGAGACAGCACCCTCTTCATGACCTCGAAACCCCCCCCCCCATCCCTGATCTGAGGATATCCCTGGATCCAAAGAAGCCAAAGGACCTCCCCAAACCAAGGATGATGGACCCAAGGCAGAGGTATGAGCTGAACTCACCTGAGCTGAGGCTCATAGAGGTGAAGTTAGATCCGACAGCTGTCCAGTCTAACTCACCCCACTGGAACTGACTAGAGAGTGTCGGCTCCTAGACTCCTCTAGCTCTGATGGAGCCGAGAATGCCTGAGCCATGGTCGGATTCATGGAACCTGAGGTGGGTCTCAGATCCAACAGTTCCACTAATACCAACCCCAGATTTTCCAACTCCAAAGCCAGAGGTTGGATCAGAGGAGGATATGGAGCAAAGGAGGTGGATGTTGCAGGATCCAAAGCCCTGGTGGTTTAATCCAACAGTAATTTGGCCAGCGCCAGTATCTGTAATAGTCTCTGTACCACCCAATCCATGTTGTCATCTGAAAGACCCCTAGAAGACCAGGTTGAGGGGTGGGAGATTTTGCCTTTTGAAGAATAGGAGATCTCAAAATAGGACATACTCTCTCCAAGGTCGGGGACCAGCTCCTTAGTTCAAACGACATTGACACCAAGCAAGAAGTAGTCAAAGCTGATGGAGCTTTGTCTGATCCAGTAACTCTTGGATCCAAAGAGGACAATCTGGGTATTTTATATGCCGGATCCAAAGAAGTAGACAGGGAAGGTCTTTTAACAGATTTTTCTGACTTGTCAGATTTAACAGAATTAGACTTGTCTGATTAAGGTGAACCTGTACCTTCTTCAAGTGCCTCTGAGAAGAGGGTTTTAAGAAAACCTTTTAGTATCAACTTATTCTTCCTCTCCAGAAGGGCTCTATGATTAAAAGAATGACAAATGCAGCATGAATCCTGCAGATGGATGGTCCCAAGACAATAAGCACAAAGGGTGTGTTTAACATTGAGGCATCTTTTTGCCACACTTTTCACATTTTTTGAAACCCATTGGCTTAGAGTCTTTACCCAACATTGTTAAAAGTCAAGAACAATAAAAACAACAAAAAACTACAACAGATGTTTTTTTTTTTAGACCCTCTAACTTAAATGGGTCAAGCTATTGAAAACACAACACACACACTGAGAAATAATAAGACTAAACTCTCTAACTTTAAATGGGCCCTGATACTGAACACACAGGAGAGAAAAAACTTAGTCCTCTAACTTAAACAGACAGTACAACGACACTGCACTAAAAAACAAACTGTGAAGAAAAAACAGCAAGAACACTAGGGATAAAGCCCTCTAACTAAAAACAGGCTGTTTAATAGTTCTGTAATTTAAGCCCTCTAACTAAAAACAGGCTGTTTAATAGTTCTGTAATTTAAACAAACTATGAAAAACATGGCAACTGCAAAAAATTAGATGCTGGGAAGGGAATACATGGCCTAATGGATAAACGATAGCCAAAATCAGAGAAAAAAAAACAGCTTGACTCGAAAGTATCCAGTTATAAGAAAACACACTGAGCTATAAAAGCTAAAATATCTAGTTATCCCAGCAAAAACAAAGTGTAATCAAAAAAAGACTATACTTAGCCAGAGCTAGCAGATGAATGCTGAATCTGTTTAGCGACAACTGAAATCTGGGGATGTTTTTAGTGCATGCTGGGATAGGAATTTTACCGACGAGGTGGCAGAGAGCTTCGAGCTTGTAAATAAAGGCCAAGATGGATCTGAGGGTTGGATCCAAACCCAATCTAGTAAGAATGAAGGCGAGATAGAACAACATCACATTATACGTTTCTTTTATGAAGTTCCTTTTTACATATCTCCTGACTTTAATATTTTAATCTTAACTGCTAGTAGTTTCATAGGTTCAGTCTTATGGTAATGTCAGACAATATATTTTTACTGATATAGTATCATTAATTTAGAATAGCTGCCCATATCCACCCTTCATTTCACATTATCATCATCATCTTTCTGTCCATTTTGTATTGTTTTTCAGCTTATTTCTTTTACTTCACACTATATACATACTCATCAGACTGTTTGATGGTAACCAGGTGTATTCTGCACATGCAACAGTACATCATAAGGAATTTCTTTATGTTTATGCTGTACATAAAACTGACTCACTGGAAGACAGGAACCTAATGCTGTATTACCAACAATGTTATGTAAGTTTTACAGCTACAATATTATAAAATATTAATATTCATAAGAACAATATTAGGCAAGTGACCGTGAGGACCTAGCCATGTACATTTAAAAGTACACTAACTTAAATGTTCATGCCTCCCTTTTAAAGCAGTTAATAGTGTTCACCTCCCAAATTGAACAGGGCTGTACATAATAACCTTGGTATAAATGTGTGTCTACATATCCAATCATCATGACTAGCTTCAAAAGTAGTCAGAAGATACACTTTCTCTTTTACATATTTGGCAAGCCTCCATATTTCTGTTAATCTGTTTTCCTTTATTTTCATTGTTTGCATCATTAAATTAAAATGTTTGAAAGGAAAGAAATCCATAAGGGAATGGCCTTTTTGACTGTTGATATAGCCAACTCCATATGTTCATAGGTTCATAGGTAGGTGCTAGGCTATTTGCCCGAAGGCATTTATAAGCCTAGCCAGAATGTGGTGGCTTACGCTGCCCTCTTAGATTAGTTCCCTGTGCCTCTGTCCAGCAGAGTCACTAAAGTGATCCCCGGGGTAACCTTTCTGTTTCCCATCCACTCGTCAAGGTTTCTCTTGAAGAGTGTTAGCGAGGAGCTCTGCCTAATTTAGATTGGAAATTTTGTTCCAAAGCATGGAAAGTCTCTGGGACAGGAATCTATCCCTCCAGCATGTCCTATTTATTGTTGTGGTGAGGTTTAGATCCCTAGAGCATGTGGCTTGAACAGATATGGTTTTCTTTAGGTGGAGCATGTCCAACAATTCTGGGTTGGACATGGCCTTGTATGTCAGGCAGAGATAACTTCTGAGTAGACGATATGCAACTGCATACAGCTGGAGTTTATTCAGTCGAGCTGCATAGGGCATCTGTTTGAGGTCAGTGATCCTCTTGGTGAGGTACTTCTGTGGTCTTTCCAGCTGTTGCAGGTGTCTTGTAAGGTACATCCCAAATGGGGCGTTATACTCTATGATGGGTCTGATGAGTGATGAGTAGAAGAGCACAATGACCTCTTTTGATCTGGATGCAAACCAGCCACTGGTCATATATGTGAAAGGCACAGAACAAAAACACTCACTGTGACTTCTCATTTGGAGGTCTGGAAAATGTAACTCTCATTTTCCTTACTGAGCCTGTGTTACTATTATCAGTCACCATGGTGAGATTCAGAGAAAAGAACTTTGTGCTGTTTTGCATTGGGGGAATGAACTTCGACTATTCACAGTTCTGACACATGGTGAGAGAAAATGCTAAACTTGGATATCTGGAGCATTCTAAAACACTTTCCTGTTAAAGAAAAAATCACTGTTTTCCAATGACACTTTCCTTAATATTCTGAATAAACAAGCCTCTTTTAGAAGGAAATTGGTAAAAGCTAACTTTGCTCTCATGGCTAACAACTGATACTAAATAGCTCATGGGAAAAAAGACATAATGTGAAAAACCTGACATGCCAATAAATCACTGGCCGGCTATAAATCCCATCAGTGACTATGCAATGTGACAAAAGCTGATGTTAATGTTGGCAAGAAAATATGCTGTCTAAACTACCAAGAATCCCAACTCAAAATTTCCTTAAGCAAGGGAAGATTTCTCAACCTAATCCTTTCTCATCAGAAACTAACCTAAATATTGTATATACATTCAGCTTGCATTGTTATATACCTTTCTGTTAAAAACTGACACCATAACCTCCAATTCACCTCCTTACCAAAATGGCAGTCATCCTACTTCCTTCTCTATCAAACCTGTTGCAATAGCCACCATCAAAAATGTCTAAGTAAACTCAAACCACCTATGCTTGCAGCTGAAAATCTCCCTAATGAATATCTAAAATAAGAAGCTGAAGCTATTGTATATCCTGTCTTAGTCCTTATCAGCAAATCCATGCCTTATTTCTAATATATATAGAAAAAAGTGGTAATTTTCTGACCTATTCAGTTATAGGCCCATTGCTATACTATCGCCCTTGGCCAAAATACTTGTTAAATGCATCCATTCTCAACTACTCCAGTACCTCCTCAATAATAACCTACTGTCTCAATCATATGTGGCTTTATGTTCAGCCATAGTACCAACACTGCACTGATTGCATTCTTTAATGCTAGTTATCATAGCAGACATTATGGAAAACTAGTTGCCTTTGTACTTATAGATCTGTTGAAAGCATTTGGCACAACCTCCGATGCTAAACTTGTTTCTAGGCTTTTATAATTTGGACTCTGATAACTCCCTCTCATGGTTTCCTTGCTATCTTCATAACTGATCACATTATATCAAATGGAAAAATGCTAGATCAACCTTTCTATCTGTAACTGTGATTGACCCTCAAGGATCAGTCCATGGGCCTGACTATTTAAAATATTTCTAGTTTCATAGGTAAGTACTAGGCTAGCTGCCATTGTAGGCCATTTTAAGCCTAGCTAATTTCCCTTTTTGTGCTCAACATAACCTATCCCATTTGGTTATAATTTCGCCTTACCAACCCATGGTCAATAATAATATATTATCCCTAATGAGAATAACTGGAACCATGCCATAAAAATTTGAGGGGACCTATAAATGGGATAAGGCATTTAGGAGCTGCATGTGTCCATGAGGAGGGGGGGGGGGTCCTAGGGTAAATTTTCTGTTTGTCATCCATGTATCTAAGTTGCACTTGAAAATGGAGAGGGAAGAACTTTGTTTTATGTGGATGGAGAGTCTAGTCTGTTCCACAGCAGGAGCATCCTCTGCGAAATATACCTGTCCCTCCAAACTGTTCTTTTGATGTTACAGAAGAGGTTTCAATGCCAAGACTAAGTTTTTCTGATTTCATTTGAATTGCTGATGTGCAGTAAATCCATCAGTAATGGGTCAGAAGTTGCCTTGCTTGCCAGATAGAGGTCACCTCTTAGCAATCTGTAGGAAACTGAGTATAGTGACGGAAATTGATATTTATCAATGACATTCATCTAGCCTCCCCATTCAATACTAATGCAAAATGTTAAGGATTTTACAACCATTCGCTATACTTTGACTACCTTACTGCTGCAAGATCTAACTCAAAAATCTTTCTCCTCTTTTAAAACCTGACTAAAACAATCTAACCTGTTACAAAATTCAAAAAGACCAAGCATATGCTATCCACTCCAAAAAATACCTCAAACAACAAAAATGGAATCTATTAGAAATCTCGAACATTCAAAAATTCGAGCCTCATATGGTCGACACCATATGAACGAACTTTTGAAAGTTCACAAGTTTCAATGGAGCTCACTGTAGGGAATATTTCCCTTTACTTCAATGTAATGCAATATTGGAGTTGGTATATTTAAGTAGTGGGGGGTGCAGGTGGGCTTGCCCCCCTGCCCGGAGCATTCAGGTAAGCTTTTTTGAAATTTTATATGATTTGTTCGAAGTTTTAAAACTTCGCTCATATGGTGCCGATCATATTAGAGTCAAAGTTTTAAACCTTCAAGCATATAATATAGACCCTCAAAAACAACTTCATCATATAACCACTGAAAACAACAGAATAGAAATGATCCCTCACAATAAGCTTACTGGAGGCATCATAGATAAACAACTCAAAGTCAACCTACACATTCAACACCTAATAAAAAAAAAAGCCTTCTCAAAAAACAATTACTTTTCTCTTATATAGTATTAAGCTAAACTTAACAGTTACTACTCTGAGAATAACAGCATCTTCATATATACTGTCTAGCCTTTTTATGCTATCTCTTGTTTTACAAACTCACATTGAACTCTAAGTAACAAACAAGAGCAGTATTTTATTAAAATTGCTATGTTTTCAGCTAATCTAACCACCAAATTTCATCACTGTTTACTATATCACAGCGATACCATTTGTAATTTCTCAACTATCTAAATTATATTCATTTAAAAGTTTCCTGTAAAGTCCTGTACAATACAGACAAGTGACCAGCTCCATGATCCCTTCTGCAGAAGTGCTCACCAGATGCTTTCAGTCTAGCGACGAATACCTTGTCTCCACTCTCAAATCTCTAAATTCTCAAGGAGATGTACTTATTACATTGCTAAACTCTGGAATAAAATACCTTCTATTCACAGAGAGATCAAAAGCTTCATCCCTTTAAGTCTAACTTAAAATCTTTTTCTCCTTGACTCATGGATATATCCTTGATATTAACATATTCTTTCTCACTTTACACTCATACTTCTGTTATAATCTTATCTTTGTAAAAGCACGTGTACTTTGTGTATGAAGTAACATTGATAATTATTATTTTTTTCTCTTGGTGTATAAATACTTTGCTTTATTGGCATGCTTTTGTATGACTAACCTGATCATCACTGTTCAGTATCATTCCCACATAATGAATACCTCTCTGCATAACTAGCCTTTTCAGTTTTTTCAGTCTTACTGAATTGTTTTATACTAATTTTTTTTTGCACTGGGTAATGCTGAATGGAGTTTGTCTCCCTGGGCTTCCTCAGCAAAGAGGTAATTCCCAACCCAGATGGACTTCTCCTGCAAACCAATGTAAATAAATAAATAAAATAAATAAAAAGAAGAAGTTTATTGTGTTCTGACTTCTATAAAGAAGTGTTACCTGAGAACATATTGCAATCCTTTCTGGTTTCATTTAGTGCTTAGGAATGGCTATGTATCTTACATAGCTACTGCATATTAAAGAAGTTGTTAAGTCTTGCAAAGCAGCTTTGAATTTCTACCTTTCATTTATATTTTCAGTTCAAATTTTGACAAGCGTTTCTCTCTTTAATTTGGTTACAGTAAAACAATGTATATGAAGACTGTGGTATTTGCACCCTCTATTTGCTACTAAATCTATATCTATATCTATACGGTTCTAGGTCATAAGCTCGACAGCCACTCTCACCGACAACAAAAACATCGACACCACATTATCGACAAACCAGAAACACGACAACTCACATGCCCGACAAACAAGTAACTGACGGTCCACAAACACGAAACCCCACACACTGCACACACCACAATAACAACAATCAACTAACAAAACACATCCCCTTATCCAAAAACCACACACAGAACACAAGCACACCAAAATCCTCACAAACCCACACTAAACCTCACACACACAACTACGTCCAACCCTAACCCAAACCCTTACCCTAAGGTCCGTCACTATCGCACAATCAGCTAACCCGCCTAACCCTAACTCACTTAAGCCACCCCTAACCCAAAAATACCACTACAAGACACTTACATAACCCGCCTAACCCTAACTCACTTAACCCCTAACCCAAAAATACCACTACAGACACTTACATAACCCGCGCCCTAACCCTAACTCACTTAACCCGCCCCAACCCAAAACATACCACTACCGCACACTTACCCAACCCGCGCCCTAACCCTAACTCACTTAACCCACCCCTATCCCCACAGACTGTCACTATCCACACTTACCTTAGTCGCACCCTAACGTCCGTCACCACCGCATACTCACACAGCCTTCTTTCCAACTCACTATCCCTGGCATCGGAGTTTTCATCCGTAGCGTCGGTCTTCCGAGTGTCGATCATCTGGCGCCCGCTCATGCGTTGTCGGTAATCCCAGCTGTCGATCTTCTAACCTACACCCATCTATACATATATATTTATATCTACATATATTTATATACTATATATATTGACACACACATATATACATGTACATACACATATATACATCACATGCACACACACACACACACACACACACACACATATATATATATATATATATATATATATATATATATATATATATATACATATATACATATATGGATCCCTGTCATATGATAGAAACCTCATTTGACTGAAACACATTTGACTGAAACCATAAGACTGAAATTTCAAAAGACTGAAAAGTCACTTGACTGAAACCCATAAGACTGAAACCCATAATACTTAATTTCAACATACTAAATTGTAAACTGGACCATATAAAACCAGACTAGGTGGGGGGCTACACCACCACACCCCCCAATGTGGGGGGCTGTGCCCCCCTTACACCCCTAACTATATATACTAACTCCAGGATTGCACTACAGTGGGGAAAAGAGCATATACCTTTCACATACCTTACAGTAGTCTACATGCTGCTACTACTATGCCCTTTTTCCCACTGTAGTACGATCCTAGAGTTAATATATATATATATATATATATATATATATATATATATATATATATATATATATATATAGTTGGGGGGGTGTGGGGGGCACAGCCCCGCACATTGTGGGCCTAATCTGGTTTTATATGGTCCAGTTTAAAATTAAGTATGTTGAAATTGACAGGTATGCTATCCATCATTTTCCTGCATTGCCAATTAATGGTTTGAAATAGTTTCCTCTGCTTCAGGGTCACGTGGTTCATGACTTCAATGATCATTATGTGAGTCATTCATTGTTAATTTATAGAACTGGTCATGATAAGGAAGTTAAAAGTATTGCAGACGTTTCTTATGACTTTTATAGAATGCAGTGCATAATCTCAAGTGTTGCATTATTGCCCACATTAAATTATATGTGTATAACAAATTATAAATTACCTTAGTGCCTGGTATACCTGGATTACCAATATGTCCTGATGGCCCAACACATTTACAGAAGACGTTGCAGCATTCCCTCTCTGCAAGACTTTCCTGCAAAATAATACACATGCTTACACTTAAATGGTTTCTGAAAAAAATCAGCTTAAAATTGATTTTTAATGTCACCCAAAAAGCAATAAAAAGACAATTAAGACAAATTTTGTGTCTCTGATAGGACTGCATGTTACATTTTGATGTTGTGATATTTTGTAACATTTCATCTTTAACATTAATAATTTAAAAGCTTAGCTCTTGACTTTTGTATAATTAAGACACTAATATTTTCTACAAATATCATTTTTTTTCCTTTACAAAGGTTCCATAAGGTAACTTACAATATTCTGCAAAAAGACTTCAGGAAAATCTTCCATTTTTGTGTGTTTAGGTTGTCTCTCCATAAAAATCCTTCCAAATTCAAGTGACATGGTGTCATCTATATTTCTTGCATTTTCCAGTGGCACCATATACAAAGCATGGATTCTTTCATTTTTGCCTTAAAATATAAAGAACATAGTTTGAATGTCCAAAAATCCATTCTGTAGACATTAATTGCTTTGTAAATATTATGTTGTAACATTATTTATGTCAGTCAAAGGCTAAAGTCCAAACATCGTTCTTTCACTAGGAACATAATGATGTGAAAATTGATTTGTTGTGAGATTAGAAATAATATTACATCATGGCTTAGAAGGATGCAAACATATCGGTTAGTCTTATAACTTGAATATTTAGAACTCATGTGGTAAGCTTGAGTGCTAATGCCAATAAATGTGCAATGAACAATAAATTCTAGTGCAGTGAGAAGCAGATGCCTTGTCAGTGAAGGTTACATTTAGCCATTGATACACAACTCCTTTTTCCAGTTTTGTACATGGAGTCAGGGTGCTAAATTAGCAGTGATAATAATCTAGAACCAATGCTTACACTGTTGGGGAACTAGCCCTGCCACAGTTGCTCTTCCATGTGACATACGCACACATACACCTACACTCACTGTCACACATGCATGCATACTCATACCTATGGCCAATAATTCCCCCAAAAAGTTCAGCCAGAATGCTACCATGCTACATTATAGTCATATCAGGTATGACACTTGAAAGCAGAAATGGTACATTACACTATCGTAAAATCAGCTATTACACTCCAAGGCCAGGTTGGTATGATACTGTATCATGGCAAAATCACCTATTACGTATCACAGAAAAATTCTACAGTATTTCACTGTGGTAAAATCAGCTATTGTACTCCAAATGCAAAATGGATACAAAGCAGAAATTTGGTAAAGGTGCAGTCCCTTATAACTGGAATACAATATGTATGTGTGTGTGTGTGTGTGTGTGTGTGTGTGTGTGTGTGTGTGTGTGTGTGTGTGTGTGTGTGACTGCAGAATAGGCTGCTGGACTTCAGGGAATGCACAAATTCTTGTCAAGCAAGATGTTTACTTTTGATGTGTCTGCTTTGTTTAATTTAGTCAATGCAGTATTGTTGGTTCTTGGGACTGGGTTTTAGTGAATCTCATTTAAGCAAATCTATAATTCCCTAAAAAAACACATCTTCAACAACAGAAAAAAATGTACTTCTTTTTCTAAACTAAGGCAGCAACATAAAGCAATTTATAGCTATGCCTATCTGCTAATGTGGATACTATTTAGGGGGTGGTTTTGTTTTACTGTTGTCTGTACTCCTTTTTTTATTCTAGAATTAATATAGTGTTATTAGCATTAGTCAAGTGATGTAATCTCCATTTAATCAGAGAATTTGGTTATTACTTTCCTAAACAATTGTTATGCTACTTTATACATTGCAACCCACTGGTATGAGATATGTAGTAATCAAAACAACTATGTGGCATGCTATTAAATATCATAGCAATAACCCACGCCTGGGTGTGGGTAATGCTGGATTTACCTATGGTTGGTGTGGTTTGGTCACGAGGGCGAAGCCTGAGTGGCCAAACAGAGACAACTGTGGGTAAATCCAGCATTACTCACACCCAGAAGTGGGTTATTGCTATTATACAATGATATTATTTAAGAAAAAAATACTTTTCTTAAATAATGGCATTGTATAATGCCTCCTTGCTGCCCTTCCGCAGCTGTCTGGTATTCTGCGGCAGTTCTGATATACTGCGCATGCATATGCTTATGCAGTACATCAGAGCTGTGGGTGGAAGCAACGGAGAAAGCAAGATCTCCGTTGCTTTTTACAAAGTGTCTCGCTATGTTAAAAGAGTTTAACATAGCGAGACAGCTTTAAAAAAAGCAACAGAGAATCTCCGTTGCTTTTTTAAAAGCTGTCTCGCTATGTTAAACCCATTTAACATAGCAAGACAGCTTTAAAAAAAGCAACGGAGAAAGGAAGATCTTCGTTACTTTTTTTAAAGCTGACTCACTATGTTAAACCCCTTTAACATAGCGAGACAGTGTTTAAAAAGTAATGGAGATCTTGCATTCTCCGTTGCTGTAAAAAAAGACTTATACTAATGGAAAACGTCCGGGCGAATGGACCTTTTTGCGTTAGTATAAGTCTGATTTACAACGTGCACACTGACCAATTAGCATGCACGTTTTGGAATATTAATGGGGGGTGGTCATTGTATAATGCTCGGTATTCCTTGAATTACAATATAAAATAATTATGTAGTAAAACATAACAACATGTAGACCATAATTCCACAGTGCTGATAGCCTGAAACAAGGGTTTGTGGTCGGAAGGAGATTGCCTTTTGGTATTATAAGGCCAAATGAGCAGAGTGTGCAATGCTAAGACAGAGCAATTTGTAGAGAATGTTTTTTACCCTTCATCAGTAATGGGGTAGTTGCCTATGGCTGCTGTTTAAGGGTATACCTGGACAAAGGACAACAGTGAGATTAAGATTTATTTACAGAAGTCTGAATCTGTTACCAGCATTTTTGTTAGGTAATTTGCTGCATTTCTGGGAAGACAGATCACTGACTTAGTAAATTGGGAGAAGTGACCCTTACTGTTACACAAGTAGGATAAAGCTGCACCTTTCAGTCACTAACAAACTAGTAGAGGGATTAAAACTAACAAATAAAATGATAAATAGACTGGATGTGGCACTTTAACCAATGGTGGGATGGGATTGTTGGGTAAGAAAGTTATGGTAAACACCATCTGGATGGAAAAGAAGATTAACCAGGTATTCCAGTTACTACCAGGAGGAATCAATGTTGGCCTGTCCAGGGGTAAACAGTTTTCTGATCACCACTGGAATGTGTGGAGACAAAGAGAGTGGCTCTGACAGACAACAGGAGAGTTGAAGGTAGACAGGAAGTTAGTAACTGACCAGAGTAATGAGTGTTGAGGCAAAGCAAAGTACTCTGACCACTGTGAGATAAACAAGAGGTGAGGAACAGCTCCAATTTCTGTCAGGCTAGGAAATTTGTTCTGATATTTGTTCTGTTAGGTGACAGCTTCAAGGGTAGTGATCACTGTTCATGCATGAGAAACAGGAGAAAGGGAACTCATTACAGATATATGCAGTTTATGGGTTCATAGTTGTTTACTAGGCTAATGGTTACATGGGCCTTTTTAAGCCTATTCATGCATCCCAAATCTCTGACAATTTCTGGTACCTTTGATAAATGTGCCCATTAGAGACACAGGTACAAAACCAGGGGTGAATTTCCTGTTCCTAATCCAAATGTCCAGGTTACACTTGAACTGGGTTAGTGAGGAACTCTGCTTTCCATGGATAGTGAGCGTGTTCTAGAGACAGTTTGGTCTCTAGGATACATACCTGTCTCTCCAGTAGGTCCTATTTATAACACAGGCAAAGTTTAAGTCTTTAGAACTGGTAATTCTGGTGCTGTTTGTTTTGCAGATATGCAGTAGGTCCATCAGAGAGAGATATGACAATACCTTGTATGCCAGGTTTAGATCTCCTTTCAACAGCCTGCAGGAGACAGAATACAGGGATAGGGCCTTGAGGCAGTCTGCAGAAGACATGTTACTTATGTCCTGTATTCTTTTAGTGATGAACCTCTGTGGACATTACAGTTACTGGATATGTGAAGTTACATACATACCAAAGGGAGTAGAGGAACTTTGAGCAGTTTCAAGCTGGCAGGAGTGGACTGCTGTTGGCTAAGGAGGGCTTGAATGCCACTTTTCTTTCATATATAATATATATATATATATATATATATATATATATATATATATATATATATATATATATATATATTGCTTTAGACCACATGCTAACAGCATGTAGTTCTATGACCTCTGGAACTCTGAACATTACATACATGTGTGGGATACCTGAACCAAAATGCAAAAAGCATTCAAGAAACCATATTCATAAGATGTTTAATGAAAGGTTTCCTCCTAAAGCTAATATTATATGTATCTCAAAAACATATTTTTTTTCCTGAAGAGTACTATTCAGACTTCTAATACACTTCTTCCATTAAGCTTCATCTATATTTGCAATTTGATTATGTAGTGTACACCTGGAAGGCTCTCAATGAAGATATATCACTATTCATTAGGTATAGTTGATTATGATAAGGTGTCTGATTGGGTCTACTTTCATTCACCAGAAATACACCTCTTCGAATCTCAAAAAAAATGAACTTACTTAAGGGAAAATGCAGTTTAACGAAAATGCACTTTCGCGAAATACAAATATGCAAATACCTGATGGCCATTCCGGGATTCTGTGGATGTGCAGGTGCAGTGTTTTTTTACTTCTTTTTTACAGGTTTAATGGTAGTATAAGGTTTAGCATAGTGGGGGCTTTTTGATATAGGTCGCGGTACAGTGAGCATAAGGAAATCTACCCTTTTCCCCACTGTAGTGTGATCTTGGCATTAGTATATATAATTAGAGGGGGTGTGGGTGGTGCAGGGGGGCTTGCACCCCTGCAAAAGTTTGTTGTTAGTGTTTATTTTAATTTTTTTTTAAATTTTATTTGTGTTTCGCAAAAGTGCATTTTCTTTAAGCTGCACTATTGCTTAAGTAAGTTCGGCTTTTTGAGATTTGAAGAGGTGTACTTTCAGTGAATGAAAGTAGACCCCTCTGATCATAACCAATTTGTGTATTTGAGATATAGATGGCAAGAAATTCACCACCAGACAGGAGCAGAGTGATGCCTGAAAGATGAATCTTGTCATCTAGTTGAGAACACATAACAACTGAGTTATATATTTGGAGAGATTTTGTCATATTTGTAACCAATAAAACAGTGCTGCCTTATTGACAGCAACCAGAAACCAAGTGTCCTGAAGAACACGTTGTTTTAAAAGCTATAAGACGCCTCAGTCTGTTACATGTTTTATATCAGTGAGCTGTGTTACAGCTTTAGGGCTGTTTTAGCTTTGTCAGTGGTATTCTGTAGTGTTCTGCACCAGCCACCATTATGTTCTAGCAAAAGGCTGGTGTTCAACAGTGCTGAGAAATGCTTAACAAAATTTTAATAAGCAACTCGTATTTTGGAAACGTTTTTAATAAAATTGTCTTATCTAAATGTCTTAAGAATTATACATCACACTACGATGCTTATCTAAGCAATCTAAACAAGCCTGTCTTGGTTTGTGATTGACTGTACAGTTGTCTGGTAAGAGAAGTTATATTTGAATTTATATTTTATTTTTTACCATTGTTTTTCACTGTTTGTGGGAAGGAAGGGATAGTTTCAAGACACGCAAATTTACTTTGATTTATATTTTGTTGTTTTACCTTTAATTTTCACTGTTAGTTGTTAGAAAGGGATAGGTTTTAGACAGGCAAACTCTGGCCATTCCAAGGAGCCTAGTCAGCTATAAATTCACACAGACTGCACAGAGTACAATCCGGAGCTTATCTAAACAATCCTGTCTTGCTTTCTGATTTATTGATCTTTACTGTTAAAAGGTGGTGTGACTGTGTATAACAGTGACCAGAAGCTACTGAGTACATTTGCATGCAATGTAAAGGAATTCCAGCTCTTGGGTGACTTTCACAATCTGTAATATTTAGTTGCAAATTGTTTGTATGACTTTTCTCTTAGAAGTTGATTTAAGTTCCCTTAGAATTCTGTGGTAACTGATTTGATTATTCTTTTCTTTTAGATTTTTTATTCATTTGCAGCTGAATATGCATTCCTTAAATATGTTATTAGGGACTTGCTAAAGCACAGATGTCTTGTACAGTGTAATAAATGCTATGTATGTTTACAGGTAACACCTGATAGCACTGCTGATCTGTGTTCCTCATGTCAAAAGTTGGATGATCTGCTTACCATTATTAATAGTAAATCTAGACTTACTGATGATGACTGCACTTGTGCAACTGGCACGGCTTGGAGAACTGTTGTTACATACATTAATGACTGGACTGATGAGATAAATAATGTTAGACAAGGAGTTAAGAGAACACATTTAGGAAAGGATATGTCTATTGTCTGTAAAGATCACTCAACCCCTATGAAACAAGATAATGCACACATTCTGGATACAACTATTCAGCAATCTGAGGATTCAGAGCATACAGAAGGAAATAAAATTAACAAGAAAGAAGAAGAACCTAACAAATGTCTTTAAAGCAACGAGAATACATACTAAAAATGACACTCTTTTGTTATGTAAAACACAGATTACAGGGAATGATAACATTTTTCTATCAGAAAACCTTTAGTCTACAGAAAGAGGTATTATTTTTCCAAAAGACAAGGTAGAAAAAAAGAGGCAAGGGGCTAGTGAAAAGGAAGAAATCAAAACTGAAAGGGGAAGGATTGAAGAACATTACTATACAAAACAGCATGGCTCAAGGTGTGGCTGTACAAAGACAACTGGTTGAGAACTGTATGCTTACAAATGTAATACGCAATGAAAACAGCTGGATTAATAAGACCTGTGGTGATGAAGGAAAGACATTCTTATAACTGGAGATGCAATTATTAGAGGAACTGATAACATTTGCCGAGAAGATAAATCAATGTTTTTGTCTGAATTTTAATGTAATATCTCTGTAATCTGTACAACTGTATTTATTCTTCTTGTGTGCTATAGCTGTATATCTCTTAGTGTTGACCTCAGATGTAGTGAAATTCTTTGCCTGGAGGTCTTGTCTGTTTTCTTAGTGGCAGTAAGTTTTCAGAACAAGTTTCATCAGGCCAAAGTATTCCTGCATCTGTATTGTTTGGTTTCTGTCCTGTGTTTTAAATCATATATACCTGAGATTGAACTACTGCCGGCTATCATATTGAGAAAAGATGTGTTTATTCTCATTTTTTGTCTGCATTTTGATTTAATGTCTCTGTAATCTGTACAACTGTACTTATTCGTCTTCTTCTTCTTGTTTGTCCCAAACTACCCTCCCTGTTCTTGTTTTGGTGTTAGTGTTGGTGCCTCTGGAATTGCCCGTCCCTCCTGTAAGTCTGTATTTGAACACTCCTCCTGAGTCCATCTCATTTGCTCACTTAATCGAATATAGTGAGATCATATTCTGAGTCTAGTGTTCACTCTACATAATACAGAGAGAAGATTTATGAAGGCCAACCCACTTAGGTTCTTCCTTCCTCTCTCCTTGCACTTTACTAACAAAAACAATAAAAAAAAATAATTTGCTTTTACTGTATTTGTGTTTCCTCCTACTTTATCTTGCTTTTGCCTCTTCTTAAAAGTACTCAATTTTATTTATTCTGCCACACTTATTGCTGCTTGGTAGTAGCCTAATTAAATTGTAACTGTTATTCTAAGTCTTTTGGTTTAAGCACTCGGGCTTCAGACTGGTTGTTTTACATTAAGAAGGTTTTTGGTCTGCACTGTTGTGGCAGGACAGGTAGCTTACATCCTTCAAAGCAGGGAATTGCTGATTGAAGGCTCAGTGTCTGCTATTCTAAAAGTGTATTCGTTCTGGTTTAAGCACTTGGGCTTCAGGTCAGTTATTCTACATTAAGAAGGTTTGTGGTCTGCACTCTTGTGGGAGGAGAGGCTGGATTTGCCCACCTGAGCTGGGAATTTCTGGTCGCAAGCTTATTGTGCTTGCTTATTCGAACTGTTTCTTTCTGAAATTGGTGCACCTTGTTGCTGTAGCATAGGTCCAGATTCAGGCCTGCTGAATCTAGCCTTGTTTGTATAACTTGAGCACTGATCCAGGCCATCTTTTTTGGAGAAGGTTCCCCTGCACTCTAGTAGTGGGAGCATGCAGTTAGAACTTGTCTGATTGAAGACTGTTGGAACAGGGCTCAGTTTTGAGTTTTTTTCTGGTTAATTGGATAACTTGTTTAAATCAGATTGTTCATTTTCTATAGTTTATATATATATATATATATATATATATATATATATATATATATATATATATTGCACGTTATTCATCTGCTTTTACTGTATTTGTCTTTCTTCCTACTTTATTACTAGGGACATTGACTACAACTCTGAACTGAGCTATATAACAATAAGCATCTTTTTATGGGCATTTAAAGTGTTTTTTTGATTGTATCTGCTTTATTTTCTAAATACATATATATATATATATATATATATATATACATACTTGTTTCCCACCCTTCTAAGCTAGTATGGTCCAGTTTTCAGGTTAGTGCTGAATTCAGGGCTGTGTTACAAATCTTTGTGTTTGCCCATACCTTACTTGGATAGAAGGACGTTTCTCTGTTCACCTGTGAGAGATGGGAGCTTTGAGCAGCCTATCTGTCCCTGGAGGAGTGGTTTCAGCCAGAAAGTAGTAGTTTATTGGCCATTTTGGGCTAATTTCTATCTCTTTTATTTCCCTGCTGTAAAAAATGCATTTGCCCAGTTTTGCGCGCCAGGCAGCACCAGTAAGCTAGGGTATAAGTATTCCTGGCTCCACAAAGTCTCCTCTTCAATTTTTCCCTTGGAACTAGACAAACTTTAAACTTAAACACTCAAGCCATTCATTTCTCAGCCTGGCACTTGCTCAAAACTCATAGCAAGCACTTATAAACCCTAGCAATATAGAAGAACAAGGCTCTCTATTCGACCTTACCAGCCATTCAGTAAAACAGTTTAATGTACCTATCCAGGCATGTCCAAAGGGCAGTTTCATGTGTACTCTCCAGTCCAACTGGTGAATCTGGGCATTTTGAGGCAATGTTACAACTGCCTCATGTACACAGACAACCCTCTCCTTCTACCACCAAACACTAATACATGCGAGAGATGCAATTATACAGCCAAACGGGAGGCTAAGCTCTCTCAACTCTAGACTGGATCAGACAGTCAAGAGTAAAAGGGAAATACTGGCATCACACCGCCAGTCCCACATAGACCCATTAAACCACCACCAGCAAAAAACACATGTAAATACACAAAAACATACTCGGATTCTCTAAATAAAAATCTGCAAAAGCAACAGATCCCTCCAAAGCAACCATCCAAGCAACCTCCACCCCCCAACACAAACCATGAAACACATACTTCACAAAACCAGTGTGCCATGCAATCACAGACCACAAGGCAAAATAACATACCCAACATATTAGTAATAGCTGACTCTATAGTCATGCACACTGACGTCCCACTCACTAGGCTGAATAAGGTGAAAGTTACTGTTAGCTGCCTGTTGGGTGCCAGGATCCGCCACATAACACAAGCACTCAGGTCACTCCAGAACAAGTACAAATATGACTCTGTCATTGTCTATGTTGGTGTGAATGACCTCAGCTGTACCTCCCTGGACTACATGAAAAGAGACATGGAAGAGATAAGTTTCTGGTGTCATTCAAAGGGGATACAGAGTCTGTCTGCCTGGGATGACATGCTCGACAAGCCACACTGCTTCACTAGAGCCGGCTTGCACCTGTCACCCTTAGGCTTTCGAATACTGGCCAAGGCTCTTGCCACCCCCATAGTGCCTTTTTTTTTTTTTTTTTTTTTTTAGGCAAGGCTCAAAAGACAAACCCACTGCCATAAATAGCACAAGTAACAAAAATCTGTGGGTAATACTACTCAATGCCAGAAGTTTAAACCTCAAAATGCATGCACTCGAGGCACTCCTCAATATGGAGAAAATTAATATATGTGCAGTAACAGAAACCTGGTTTAAGGCTCCAAAGATTCAAATTGTAGCTTGATACAGATCACCCACCGTGTCCCAGGACTCCCATTCCACATTTCTGGAAGCACTGGGTAACATAAAGGTCCTACCAAACAACCTAATATTGGGTGATTTCAACTACCCAAACATTAACTGGGAGAACTACTCAAGTACTAACTCCCTTGCCCAACATTTCCTAGAATTTATAAACTCAAATGCCCTGGAACAACTAGTCAACACTCTCACCGGAGGTGACAACATATTGGACCTGGTCATCACCAATATGGGTGACCGGTGTTCCACACCGGAGGTCAACCCCTCACTATTTAGATCTGACCATAAAGAAATTACTTTGGATAGCCACATTCTGCCCCCACCCCTGGACAAGGAAACCACCATGAAAACCTTTTCAAAAGCAAACTTCACATTACTTAAGATGGAGGTGGAAAGTTTCAAAGCTCCCATGCTAAAGGATAATGCAGTCCAAGCTGCAAAATCCTTTACTAATGCATTCTACAGACACCTACAAGAATGCATGGATTGTGCTATCCCAAGCAAAACTAAGACTCACTCCTCTAAGAAAAGGAAGCCAGTCTAGTGGACTCCTGCCATAAACAAAGCTATACAATAGAAGGAGGAAACTAGTACAGAAAAGAGTAAAATCCCAAGAAGGAAAGACATCCCTGATCAGTATCAGCAAGAAACTACAATCCCTCATAAAATCATCCTAGGCTAGCTTCGAAAGAAAAATTGCCAAGGACTCCAAAGATAACCACAAGGCATTCTTTTGCTATGTCAAGAACCTAAGTGACAATTCTCAGATCTGCTCGGAGTTAGTGCAGAATGGCACAAAATACACTGAACCAACCGATATTGCCAACATCCTGGCAGACAGGTTCAGTGCAAACTTCACCTCCTTCTCACCCCCAAAAGGGCCAATAACCATACCAGAAGAATGTAGAGCCCCTGAAATCACAGACACACAGGTTAAAATAGCCCTCTCCAAAGCCAGAAACACAGCATCAATGGGACCGGACGGTGTCCCAGGCTGCTTCCTACACGAGCTCAAAGATGAACTAACCCGTCACCTAAACACATTGTTCAAACTCAGCCTCTCCACAGGCTATGTTCCCATAGAGTGGAGCACAGCAATGGTTATTCCGCTCCACAAACGAGCCACAACAGACCCCAGGAACTATTGCCTGACTAGCTTGGTCTGCAAGGCTATGGAGCGCATCAACATGGAACTCATTAACAGACACATTGGGAACCTCCAAACACTGGACCCTACCCAGTTTGGCTTTGTTAAGTGCAAATCATGCCTCCTAAACCTGGTGGACTTTTTTGAGACAGTTACCAAGGCTATAGATGAGGGGAAAGATGATACACAGAGCCTACCTAGACCTGTCAAAGGCCTTTGCCACCGTTCCCCATTCTGGTATTATAGACAAGCTCACCAGCCTGAACATAAACCCCTATATCACAAGATGGGTTGCCAATTGGCTCATGGACAGAACCCACATGGTGAGAGTTGTGGGAGCTAGGTCTGACTCTAAACCGGTTACAAGTGGTGTTCCCCAGGGCTCAGTCCTAGGACCCCTCCTGTTCAGCATATACTTCTCAGAGGTACAGAGAAGCACAGGAGGACTATGGCTGACCAAGTTTGCAGACAACTGCAAACTAGGGGCTATAATTGACTCACTGGCAGACACAGACATCCTCCAAAAGGGTCTCACTGAGATGGATACCAGGTGTCAAAATCATGGCCTCAAGCTAAATGCCAAAAAGTGCATAGTTATTCCCTTTGGAAATAGCAAAATACCCACAAACTACTACATAGGTGGCAATACCCTAAATACAGAAAACATAATAAGGGATCTGGGGACCCAAGTAGATAGTAATCTCTCCCTTGATAATCACATTGCCAAAGTGGTTAGAAAATCATTCTATGTAGCCCACCTAATCACAAAAGGGTTTGCATCCAGATCAAAAGGGGTCATTGTGCCCCTCTACTCATCACTCATCAGACCCATCATAGAGTACAATGCCCCATTTGGGATGTACCTTACAAGACACCTGCAACAGCTGGAAAGACCACAGAAGTACCTCACCTAGAGGATCACTGGCCTCAAACAGATGCCATATGCAGCTTGACTGAAGAAACTCCAGCTGTACTCGGTTGCATACCACCTGCTCAGAGGTGATCCCTGAGCTGACATACAAGGCCATGTCCATCCCAGAATTGTTGGACATGCTCCACCTAAAGAAAACCTTATCTCCTCGAGCCACATGCTCTAGGGATCTAAACCTCACCACAACAATAAATAGGACATGATGGAGGGATAGATTCCTGTCCCAGAGACTTCACATGCTTTGGAACAAGATTCCAGTCTACATTATGCAGAGCTCCTCACTAGCACTCTTCAAGAGAAACCTTGACGAGTGGATAGGAAGCAGAAAGTTTACCCCGGGGATCACTTCAGTGGTTCTGCTGGACAGAGGCACAGGGAACTAATCTAAGGGGACGGTGAAAGCCAGCACATTCTGGCTAGGCTTATAAATGCCTTCGGGCAGATAGCCTAGTACCTACCTATGAACCTATGAACCTATGAACCTATAATTAGCATAGAATACTGTTATGATTGCCAGGAGGAAAAATATATGATGTGAAGCAGGCCTTAGAACATCTAATGTAAGGAAGTATGGATCTGTTTTTATATATGTCAGTACAAATTTCTCATCTGCAAGGACTCTTTGACTGTTAGTAGGAATCTTACAGCTCTCTTAGATAGTGTAGCTTGTGCAGGTGTTAGGACTTATTTTTCACAAATCACATATAGAAAGGAGAGCCATGTCATTATGAATGAAAAGCTTTTCAGGTAAATACCTACATGAAAAAAATGTCATGTTTTAAAAATTGGAAATATATAGAGCATCCATGTCTAATTTTGGGCACACATGTTCAGACAAGATGGCACACACTTCTCAAGATCAGGAAAGATAATTTTTGCAGTAGATATTTTACACTATTTGACAAACACAAATCAGGATTTTAGCCAAATTGAAAATGTAACACTTCACAAATAGCAACATTTGATGCATCTCTGATAGTTGTTAATGGTAGGAGCATTAATAATAAGTTTATTTATTGGAGCATTTGCTACATTCCCATAAGACTGATGTTGTTATTGTTTGTGAAACATGGTTATAAAACAATGAATGGAAGTTCTGTCAGATTATAAATATTATTACTATAAAAGACACTCTAAGAAAAAATCAGGTGGAGTTCTTATGATAGGGACTAAAGATAGTTATGGGACCTAAGATTATTACACGTTCAGTTATAACACCAATACTGTAGCTTGTGTGACTGTGACAATAAAAACAACATTGGAAAAGTTTACTATCAAAATTTAGAAACATTTGATCCAGTAATAACTTACTCTAAAAAAGTCGAAAATAAAAACATTATTTAATCATAACAACAAAAGTGGTAATGTGGATAATTCAAAATTCAATATTCTTGGCATTACCAAATGTACCTTGACTTCTGCTGATTTCCTACCAACATTTTGCAGGGGGCAACGCTCCCTGCACCCCCCTTATGGGGGGCTGTTCCCCACACACCCCATGCTTATTACATATACAAATTATGAGATCACACTACAGTGAGGAAAAGGGTAAATTTCCCGATCCTCAATGTAATATGATCTCCATTCAGAACGTCAACCTCATATGAGAAAATGTACACTAGTATTCGCTGTTGTGGATTCGAACATGTATGGATTGACATTACGGAAACTTGGAACCATGATTTCAACCTTCCAAGTTTTGCATAATTGCCATACAACATTTTAATAGTAAACCACGTGGAACATATAACAATTGTTAAAGTGCACAGACTACTGAGGTGAAGTGCTGATGACCCAGAGGAATTCATACATTTCTTGCAGGAAAGACAAGAGGGAAGAATAATAGTGGCCTGGGACTTAAATTTACTAGAAACAGACTGGAAAAATATTGATCCAGCAACATTAGTAAGGAAATTGGTCACAATGTATGTTCAAGAACAGCACTTGCTTCAGATTGTAAAAAAAAATAAAAATTCCACGGAACGGAACAGGATAAACATTGTATTTCTAAAGAAATTACTGTTACTTCATGTCAAGTTTTACCACTGTTGATGTGCCACGATCATGGGGTAATAAAGGTTAATTTGTTGCTAGATAATTCTGCCAAACTGAAATCTAAATCAATGCACAGCAGATTAGTAACAGATTATATTGAAGGAAACAGTCACTATGTAAAATTAATTGAAATGATGCGTTCAGTGGAAAAACTGCAGAAGGAAAGTGAAAGATTTTGAAACAGAAATTGAATGCAAAAAATCAAAAAAATGTTTAGCATCAGGATCTAGGCATACAGCAACAGGAGGATGTATTTCCATAAGAACAAAATACTTGATTAAGGTCAGATAAAAATATAAGAAATGGAAAAAAAGGTCAAACTGCAAGTTTGAAAACTGAAATAAACAAGCTGGTCAAACAAATTAAGCATAGTGTGAGACAAGATCAAGACGAATTTGAAGAAAATTTAAATAAAGATATTGAGCATCGGTGTCTATACCTTTTCTAAACAGCTAACCAAAGCATCTGATTTTTTCAACTGTATTAATACATGTTACTGCACTTGATTGTATATACCTAGAGCTAGCAGAGCTAATCTGCAATTAATCGTAAAAGCCAGAAAGTTAAGAATTCATATGGGTAAAGTGTTTAGATTACTCCAGTCCTTATTTGGTTTAATCTAGTATGTGTGAATAATAAGAGAAACATTAGGCATTTTTACCTGGAATGTCAGTTAAACTGACAGTTTGTAACTGCTTGTGTCATTTAAACTCAGCTTAGAAATTTGCAGCCACCACTGTCTTAGGCATAGTGTAATTATTAGTTTTATTGTTGTTAGCTAAGATTGTTAGATATTTTTGAATTACATAGCAAATTTTAATATTTTGACCATTTGCCAAGTAGCTAGGTCTGTGGTTGGTCAGAATTAAACCTCTCTCATTTGTTTCAGAGATCTGATTCCCATTGATACTTGTGGAAACATAACAAGAGGATTATGATTGAGTGATCAGAACCCAGTTGTTATACATTCTAGAAATTAATTCTAGAAACTCAGCTTGAGAGTGAAGCTTCAGAGGTGAATTTCTGAAATCCATTTCAAGAAAACATTACAAAAAGACCCTGTCATAATCCTTTGTAACACATATGGAGTTTAAGTTGCTATAATGTATTACCAATATTAAAAAAAGAGACAGAGGTTTGATATTACTGTGTCTAACAGCTATTAAAGTTCTTGGTGGTTCTTAGCCCATTTCCTCAAAAACCATGGTCAAAGAAATACATCAGGATCAAAGCCACAAATGAAGAGTCACTTTTTAAATAGCGTTTCTACTCTATGTGAACACCTTTATGATAATATTTTGTCTTAGAACTTTGGAGGGTAACCAGTGCCCTCCTTTTATTACATTGTTTTTTTTTAATTCAGCATGCTATTTACAAGAGGGCAGCAGTTAACATTACCGCATCACAGCAAGAGGTTCTCTGGTTTGATCCTTGGCTGGGGTGCCTTCTGTGCGGAGTCTGCATGTCCTCCTTGTGGTCATGTGGGTTTTCTCTGGGTGCTCCGGTTTCCTCCCACATCCCAAAGACATGCTGTAGGTAGATTGGACACTCTAAATTGGCCCTAGGTGTGAGTGCGTGCATGTGTGTGCCTTCTGTGGAAGGTTGGGTGCTGGGCTGACAACTCAACACTGTAAAACTCCACTGCCAATCATGAGCGGAAAGGTGATCCACTGTGGCGGCCCCTAACCGGGAAAAGCTGAAAGAAGAAGAAGAAGAAGAAGAAGAAGAAGAAGCATCCACCAGGGGGAAGCAATATCCTAGACCTGGTCATTACCAACATGGGCAACTGGTGTTCCACACCAGAGGTCAATTCCTCATTGGTCAGATCCGACTACAAGCAAATCACCCTAGACATCTACATCCCACCCCCACCCTCCATTAGAGAAACCACCGTAAAAAATTTCTCCAAAGTCAACTTCACGCTTCTTAAGACAGAAGTGGCAAGCTTCACGGCACCCATGCTGACGGACAATAGAGATACGACTGCTAAATCCTATACAATTGCACTTTATAAGCACTTACATGAGTGCATGGATTCTGCAATCCCTAACAGAACCAAGATGCTATCCTTCAAAAAAAGGAAGCCAATCTGGTGGTCCCCTGCTATAAGCAAAATCTACAACAGAAGAAAGAAACTGTTGCAAAAAAAGAGTAAAATCCCATGATTGGAGGAACTCCCTGGTCAGCTATAGTAAATCGTAAAAGCCAGAAAGTTAAGAATGCATATCCAAAGCTAGTTACAAAAACAAAATTGCCACTGATTCTAAAGACAGCCACAAAGCATTCTATAGCTATGTCAAGAATCTCAATGGCAACACTCAGATCTGCTCTGAGTTACAGCACAATGGCACTAAATATACAGAACCAACTGATATTGCCAACATCCTGGCAGATAGGTTCAGTGCTTACCCCTCTCTCATCCCCTAAAGGGCCCATCTCTTTACCGGAAGAATGCAAAGTACCTGTAATCATGGCTGCACAGGTAAAAAACACGCTCTCCAAAGCCAAGAACACAGCATCCATGGGACCTGACAACATCCCAGGCTGCATTCTACATGAACTACAGAATGAACTGGCACCCTACCTAAGTACCATGTTCAATCATAGCCTCACCTCAGGCTTTGTGCCCACTGAATAGCACACAGCAACGGTTTCCTACTCCACAAAGGGAGTGCCACCATGGACCCCAGGAACTACCACCCCATTAGTCTGATGAGCCTGGTCTGCAAGGCTATGGAGCGTGTCATTATGGAACTTATAAACAATGACACTGGTAATCTCCAAACTCTGGACCCTACCCAGTTCGGGTTTGTAAAAGGAAGATCATGTCTCCTAAACCTGATAGACTTCTTTGAAGCAGTCACCAAAGCTGTAGATGAGGGTAAGGTGGTTCACACAGCCTATCTAGATATCACCAAGGCTTTCAACACCATCCCCCACTCTGGAATTATAGACAAACTCACTAAACTAGGTATAAATCCCTATGTCACAAGATGGGCTGCCAACTGGCTCACTGAAAAAACCCACACTGTGAAAGCAGCAGACTCTAAATCCAACTTCAGACCAGTGACAAGTGGAGTACCACAGGGTTCAGTCCTGGGTCCTGTCCTGTTTGGTATCTACTTCTCTGAAGTACAGGCTAACACAGAAGGTCTTTGGCTAACAAAGTTCGAAGATGACTGCAAACTAGGAGCCATAATCAAAACTTCTAATGATGTGGACATCCTACAAAAGGGCCTCACTGAGAAAGATGACTGGTGTCAAAGCACTATTCTCTTGCACCATAGCCAAATTATGGAACTCCCTCCCACCCACGATTACCTCCATACCATCATGCACCCACTTCAAAACTTTACTAAAAGTGCACCTAAAAACATGCTGGCTATGCCCTTGCAACTCCCACTCTTTAAGATCACCCACCCCATCCAACCACTACCTTTCTTTCCACTTCACTAACTACCTTGATTATAGCAAGCTCAGATGCTCATAAGCCTAGTACTTCTTATACAGCAGGAACTTCTTATTGTAAAATTTGTTAATGTCTGCTATGTATTTCATAGATAAAGATTCTAGTTGTCTACATACTCTTGAAAAACTTGAAACATGTTATGTAAAACTCAATTGCAATTATTTCTTTTATGTGATTTCCTCAAGTCTTTTTGATACTTTGGAATATCATGTAAGATGTAACTTAAATTTAGTTTTTCTCAAGTACAAAACTAAAATCAGCAATGGTATAGGTCAGACTTGCAGATTGTGTGGGAATAAGAGACAGTCCTTCTTTAGTACTTCAAAATGCTCAGGACACAATGTTGCAGAACTAAGATTCATGACCACTGGACAAAATTTGAATTGGATATTTCAATATTTGAATTTAAAGCTTCCAGCAATGTTTCCCTTTGCCTTTGAATTTCCCTCTTTGGTGCCACTTTAGGGTTTGAGAATTGCTCAAAAAATGTATCAAATGGGGGGGGGGGCAAAAACAAAATGGGCAGAAAATCTGTATATGTACTGGGGGTTTCTTGTATTAGTGGCAAATCATTAAAGATTGAAGTTAGAAAATAATGGCAGACATTTGAGTTTCAGATTTCATATGCTTCAGAAAATCCATACTAATGCAAGACCTACTATTCTATTATCTTTCTAAGCTTATAAGAGCAATATTTAAATTTTTTCCTTATTTTTGGGCCTTTGTCCCACTTCTGTTTATGGCTTTGTCCAGATTACTTGCTCTGAGGTTGAGAGGTATGACAAATGTGTCAGGGCCATCACCATCGGCCAGAGACATTTCAAATTGTGACATACTTGTTGCACCCCACTCCCCCATATAGTGACTCTGGAAGTGTCCAAGCAAGGCAAGGAGCAGTTATGCAGTATAAGTGTGCAGAGTATCCCCCCATCTAAGGTAGACACAAGTACTACAGTGGCTTTTCATCTGTCCTTGATTTTGCAGAATGTTCTGGTTTTCTGTCATATATTTATAGTGTTGATTTATTCTTATTATTATTCAGAAAGTGCCTGTTGCACTGTGTTTAAGTAGCAATGCTTTACTGACCATCAGGTAAGCTTGTCTGAGATTGTAAGATGCAAGTAAGCTTTAATAAGCACACTGTTAAAGAATTACCAACATTGAAAACCTTTTTGTTGTTGCCATGCAGAGAATAATTACATAATTAGATGACGTATAAGCCTTAGGTACTGAAATGCATATGACAGTATTTGTAATAAAGGGCAGGATTACAATATTTTCAGAAGTTCATTACATTTGTTGGAGACTTGCAGTCATCTTTGCAGGCTTTACCTGTAAACTAAGTAGAATGCCAATCTATCATGTGTGGTCCATAACCTGTGCAGTAATCCTTTAAGCAATTTATCTTGAGCTTGTTTCTTGTTTGCTATTCATTTTTTACTTTGATCATGTTTTCCCAGTGAAACAAGTAGATAATTGTTGTCAGGGAGCAAGTCTTATTTGGATAAGAAACATTTTTACAAGTAGATATTTAAAAGGAGACCTTATTCAGGTATATACGGCATTTAAACACAACTACATCTGAGAATGTTAGGGGTTATCAAAAAGTAGTAGAGAATCATCAGATAACCTGTGTGGAAGATTCTATAGGAATGTGAAGTACACTAATAGGTTCTCTGACAGAGCAGCTGATGAATGGAATAGACTACCAAATTACATTAAAGCAAGCACTAGTTTAGATATTTTTAAGAACAGCCTGGAAACTTATTATGGTAACAACTGTTTTGGTATACTGACAGTCTAGAAGGGCAATAATACCCATGCTTGAGATATTTGTATGCATGTGTGTATGTGTGTGTATGTATGTATGTATTTGCTTCCTTAGGGAAGGCAAAGCCTTACCATAATAAACATGGCTACATAGAGAATTAATTTTCTGGAACATCATCCCATGCTGTTAGACAGGCTAATCTATAAAAGGTGTAATTGTTTAACAAGTATGTATTAAATATCACCTTTGATAAATGATTCATAAATGGCTACATCAATGAATTAAATTGAATCATTTAGGGCATACCAGAATGGCTGTACATATGTGAGACTCTAAGCAGTTCTATTACACTGGTATAGTCAGGCTTTTGGGGAACCAAAGCAATCTGTACTGCTCTGTGAGAGAAACAAATTTAAAATAAATGCAATACATTTGTCTGTGGAACAAGGTAGATACCAGTCAATAGATTAAGCCAACCATATATTGCAAACCTCAAGCTGAAAAACATAATAATGAATGGAAATTACAGTGAATAAGGCTACGACAGAAAATTTAGAAAAATTATTGCTGCCACAACAATGTAAGGATTCCAAAACATTACAAAGAGCTGTGAATATTATAGCAAAGCTTCAGAAATGGTTAGAAGTTCATTCTGAAGTAAAAATGGAACAAATTCATTGCTCAGTAATGCAGATTATTATCAGTATTTGAACCTGACCATTTATGAGTCCTCAAAAGTAGTTATTTCTGGTTGCTGAATTAGGTTGCTATAAGACAATTCATCTTAGCTGTATTCAAAAGAATATAGCCTGAGAATCATATAGAGTGTAGCTAAGTAACCAAGGGATCAAAACTGGTTTAAATTTATTGAAAATTTCACCTTATTCTACATGATCCAACTTATTTTCTTCCCTATAACAGGTGAACTTGAAGCATTCCTAGCCATCACTATATGTTTCTCAACAGAGGGGCTTTAGTGGACAAGGTAGGCTTAAGTGAAGCTATATCCCAAGTTAACATGGCTAGTCTGCAAAAGGGGTATAACCCGGTTCCTCCTTGCTTGTTGATGTACCACATAGCTGTGGTATTACTTGCTTGTTGATGTGCGACATAACTGTGGAATTGTTATAAACCACTTTGAAGAGGCCCCAGGGGTGAAAGATGGTTCAGAGAGTTGAGTGCCTTGATCAGGACAAGCATCTCCTAGATATTTTTCTGCTTGCATCTGTCCATGGTGTCTTACACCCCTGCAATTTTATCCTAAAACCACTCCCAAACCAAAGTCTGAAGTGTCTTTGGTGACTGCCTGCTTTGAAGCAGGGGAAGAGAAGGGGTGACCTGGATTTAAGGATACCTATCATTTTCACCAAAAGATTTCTGCACTGACAAATCCCAACACTGGGATTCTAAAAGAAAGGGTGTTGACGTTAGGACCAAATAACCTTCAGATACAGCTGTATCTTTCTCATGTCGAATCTTGTCAGAGGTATCATGAAACTCATAGATGACTTGAGACCCAAAATTGTGAGGTATTCCCTCCCACTGACTGAAGTCTGAAAATAAGCATCTATTTTTTTCCTGTGGAAGAAAAGCTCTTTGAACTGACATGGCTAGTTGACATCCCAGGGACACAAGCCTGTGTGAGGAAGTCAGGAAAGACTTTTGACTGTTCTGTTGGAATCCCAGCTTATGTAAGGGATCTCTTAAGCAAGAGAAAGATTCCTGACACTTTGAAAAAGACTCTGCAAAGATGAGCAAGTTGTCTGAAAATGGAAAAATGTGGATATTTTGCATCCTGCAATGAGCTATAACTGGAGTTAAGCACTCTGTGAACACACTTGGTGCAGTAGATAGTCTCATTTTTAACATCATCTGGAAGGTTCTCAGAATGCAGCCATACAAATCTCCTTAAAAGAGTGCCAACAGCCAAAGCCTTGGAAGAAGTATTAACAGAGTCATACAATATACTGCAAACAATGAGTAGTGACCTGTGCAAAAGAAGTAACTAAGTTATTTAAAGCAATGCTTTCCTCACAAGAAGACACATTAGATAAAACATTCCTCATACTTTCACAATTTGTCTGAACAAACGTTAACATTCAAAATTCTGAAAACCAAAGTTGCAGAAGTAAACTATTGTTTCCCATACTTATCAATGATTTTCCTATTCTTATCAGAAAAAGTAGGATGGGAATTAATGAAATGCTGAGCAGCAGTGGGTTCAACTAAGTCTATAGCTGCTGGGTCAGGTTTGGTAATAGTGTATAAAAATGTAAAAGACTGAGGAATTTTATACATCCTGCCTGCCTTTTTAGGGGTAGCTGGCTAACAGAGAAATTGTAGGTAGTAGTGCACAAATCCTCTAAATCTTACAGAACTGGAGGAAAGGGTGTAGGTTCTGGAAAATTCTTCTGTAGCAACTCATATTATTTTCTGGGGGAGGGGCTGATCAGTGTTTTCCTACTGAAAACATTGGCACATTCTAGCAATAGTCTCAAAGAAAAAGAAGCCCTCCCCACAGAGAGAATCAGAAACTGAGCTCTTATTGAGTCTGAATCAGAATTTTGATTTAAAAACCTTGAATCCATCTCTGCATCTTCCCATTCTGCTTCAGAATCTTAAATCTCTTCAGAAAAACAGAAATCCCTCCTTCTTTTACCAGAAACTGCTTTATAAGAAAGATCAATTGCCTGAATTATACCATAAGCCAGATCCAGTAAACTACTCCTGTTTAAAGAAGTATGAGGAGGAAAAGATACATGCTTGGTTTTCTGGTTCTTTCTGACAGGAAAAACGGGGCCAGCCATGTTACTTAATGGCAGTAGCTGCCTCCTCAGGAATGGACACAGCTTTCTGAAATACCAGGGAAACCTTTGCTGTTCCCTCTCCCAGGACCAGGAAAATACAAGAGAAATGGCAACTATACATCAAAAAACAAAAAAAAAAAAAAACCAGGAAGAAAAAGAAAAAGATGTGTAGATGAATCTACTGTATCCAGACAGGAATTTAATTAAAATAATCCACTTTAATGTACTTTTACATAATAAAACAAGCAGTCAAGCGCTTTCATTCCTTCTGCTACAGGAACTTCATCAGAACTGAACAGAGACAAGTGAAACCACAATATATACCATTGCCTAAGACATAATAAGCTCTTTATTGGTCAAAAAAGTTAATTAGCTAATTGATTAACCTGTCAGATTAAACCAATTTACCACAAATCATCAGTTGGTATGGAAGTTAAACAGATACAAACCATGACAAAAATAAACCCTAACTGTGCTTGTGAAAATAATAAACCCTAACTGTTCTTGTGAAAATAAATAATTACTTAAATATTAAATACACATAAAAATGTGCATTAAAATATGTAAATATGTATATAAAATATATTTTAAAACATCTTAAAACATTCTGAAAAGTATGCATGTATATATGAAATGTATATCATAAATGAATACCTTGTTGATTTTATAATTTCACTGCCCTCATTTTCAGAACTGGTCAATTGACACATTATTATTTAACCTGATTAGATTAATGGCATTCAGTTTTTAACTACCAGTATAACTTTTTATATTCTAACTTGGTCTCACAATTACCTCGTCTAGGGTTAATAGTAGCAAATTGGAATTTTTTGAATGTGGTGCAGTCTAAAGAGTGCTTGCACAGTGCATTGTCGCCTAACTTGGTTGTTATACTGTAAGTATGCTTTTAAATTGTCTTTGTAAGATAAAACTCTGTTTTTCCAATATAAAAACTGGAACAAGTCAAACACACTGCAATATATACCACACCTTTAGTGCCACAATTACCACTTTGTAACTTAACCTTAAAATTGTTGGATTCCAATTCTATATTTTCCCCTTCATAAATATTGTGACATCATTTACAGTGCCCACACTTCCTTGTCCTATGTATAGCTGGTAAATCAAAGCTTCCAGCATTTTTTTAACAATCATTTCATATTATTAGCTGTTTTATACACAGGGTGAGGCTGGTCACATTCAATAGTTGAAATGGAACGGTTTGCTCATAAAATATTCTAATACTTCTTAATAATGTGCTTTACAGTGTCAGTCCCATCACTGTATTGCAAAACCATTGCTCTTTCAAGAGGATTTTTTTTGTACAGAATTAAATTCATTGGGTAATACTGTTGGTGCATTTGTTGTTGAACAATTCCCCAACATGGGCTTATGATAGGAACCCCATTGCTGTACAACTTGCTTGGCTATACATTCTGCTATGGTGTTAGGGTATCCTCTTATGAAAAACACATTTGTCGATTTATCTATCTACTAAACTAGTACTTCTTTACTGAAGATCATTTCTGCCAGCCTAATACATTGTTCTTTGACAAGGCTTCTCTTATGGACTAGGGGGCGGGAACTTCTAAAATGTTAGTAAGAATTACTAAACGTGGGCTTCTTATAGATGTTGGAAATAAAACCAACCAGTGTAGTGTTGATAGTAGTGTCAAGGTAATTAATAGTCAATTTATTGAACTGGAGAACCAACAGCCTCAGAGGACTTAGTTAACCAGTGGTCCATAGTGACTGTAGGTGCTATACCAGAGGTATGTAGGTACAACAAATGGCCACAACAGAGCCACCCACTTGGAGCTGAGGCAAATTGCTAGCCTGCTGTGGTGGTTGTTTGCATAACTTTTTCTTTTTGTGGCTGAAAGAAGGACCGGCCATGGGACCAGTAGTCTGCTCCATGGTCAAATTGAAAATTGTGCCTCTTTCCTGGGAGAGACACATAAAAAATGCTTGTAAAACTACCAGTCCACAGATGTTACTTTTTTTTGGACAGGAAAGACAGTAAAAATGTACTTTCAAGCATTATGCCAGTCACACCAAGGAAGAATAAACACAATTTCTCCACAAAAACTATGTTTTCAGTTGGTCAACACTATTTTTAAAATGACAGAGAAATGAGTGCTCTGTTTAAAATTACATTGCAGTCTTGAGACAGTCCATTAAAATGCAAAGCCCATAGCTTAAAGCAACTTTAATGAAGCAGAAAGTAATAAAACATCAATTAATTGAAGAAAATGGAAGTTTTTCCCCAAAGGGAATTTCCCCGGGATTCATGAAGCTCGGCGCAAGGCCGGCGTAAGGTCTGCGCCGGCGGTGCAGTGAATAGCCGGTGCAGTAGTGCCATATGCATATTAATGAGAGTGCACCGCAACCACAGACACGTGCGTAGTGTGCGTGAGCGAGCCCAGGTAGGATGCGTCTGGAGGCGTGTCTAAGCCGGCATGAGGTGAGCAACCTAATGTGCTGACAGCCACGGTCCGCCCATAATAGTAATGGCAGCAGCCAGGTCCCGTGCAGAATGAAACGCACATAGAGTATGCAGCATAGTACCCGTCCCAAATAAACGGAGAAGCAAATACAAGCCACGAAGGCTTAAGTGTACCCATCCAAGGAGCAAAGGATACGCATATGACCGCGTTTGTCCTGCAATGCACCGTCAGTGGTTACACTCAGAGAAGGTGTACAGCAGCATGTCAGCGCCGCACCGACATAGGAGCAGCGACTAAGGTCACCACCTGTCCCACTTTGGGTGGGGCAGTCTCTCTATGGGCAGTTGTGTCCCGAAAAAACGTATTAAAAATGGCAAATGTGCTAAGATTGTAGGACATAATGATATTCCGTATTTAATGTAATGGTAGCATGAATTGGTTATTTCTGTAACTGAAATACCTAAATGTCACAAGAAACAGAATAAGCAAGCAAATTGCCACAACAATAAGCTTTTACTTAGGCAAACAAGTGAAGTTCTATGCTATATAGTGACCGTGTGTATGTGTCGGCCTGTAAAGTCAGATGTGAGTCCCGGAAATATCCCAGCTTGGAAACTGGAAAAGGTGGCAACCCCAGTAGCGACATGGGCATGGTCACCAGGGTTACCAGCTGTCCCAATGTGCCATGGACAGTCCCTAATTGGACAGTTGTGTCCCTGCAACAATCGGAAAAATGGAAAATGACCTCAGATCCTGCCAAAAATATTCCCACAATATACATGTAATAGTAGTATAAAACATATACATTTGTATATGAAACACATACATGGCATAAGAAAATGAATAAGGAACCCAAATGCTTACAGAATAAGCTTATAGTATGGCAAACAAGTGAAGTTCTGTCAACTGCACTTGCCGTGGGTATGTGTAGTCCTGCAAATTCCGAAGTTTCCACATAACATGCCCCACTATGGGCATTGGAAAAGGTGCCAACCATAATGGTCACAAGCAGTTGTGAGAGTACATAGCCGGGTAGCTGTGTCGACATAACAACAGTAAGGAATCAAGATACCTTAAACACAGGCAAACATGTGCATAGCAACATATCCCACACCCAGAAACGTCTCTGTCGCATACACTGGATGGCGTATGTTGAAGTGTAATATCCAGAAGCAGAACCCATGCATTCAGATGTAATACACAATAGCCTCATTGTACATGTCAGTCCCACCCATGTACACCTGTGCACTCTAACCTGCTAGCATCCGTGTGCAGCTATACACCCACACACAATGTGCATACCTGAAATGTGGTAAGATGTTTGTGTTAGGCAATGCCACGTGGCCAAATACGTACCCCACATGTCACCAACCCACCTCAGGTACAGATATGTAAATGGCTGCATGTGAATGTGTCTGCAGAATGTGTACATCCCGCATGTGGTATGTACCCGTCGAAACCATATAGGTTTGCATACGACACGGTGCACATAACTGTACACATGTGGACAAGTCGGGTTGTTGAACCACCGCATCGATGTTTAGCTATGCAGTGAAGTCGATCACATATAGCGGAACACGTGCCTATCAAACAGGACGTCCTAACAGGGTGCTACAGGCAAAGAAGGGGAAGGTGGGACATCACATGTGGAGAGTAGCGTTGCCGGACGGCCAAATACACACGGTCAAGGTAAAGGACGGAACAACATGCATATGGCCGGATGGATGTTGTTCAAAAATATATATAGAAACACATATGAAGTGCCAGTTTAGACTCGAAATACTATATAATGCATTGAATTGTACCGTACAATATGGCAGTAGAAGTAAGCCTGCATGTAATTGGTGAAGCTAAGCTGTAGTGTGATGGAATTCTGATCCTGGCAGTAACCAGTACAGCAGGCTTATGTCTGTCAGCATTAATTATCTGCTGGGTTACAGAACAATAAATGTATGTACATGCATAACATCACCCCTTCCTCTGAGGAGGATGGCCTTGTGAGCTCAATCGAAGATAACAGTACAACTCCTTACCAGAGAGACAAAGCAACGTATTAAGAAATTAACTGAGTACTGTATCGGAACAGTCTAGGGTCCTTGAAACAGTTACAATCACAGAAGGACAGTGTAATTGACAAGGTGCCTTGCAAGGCTGTGTTATTCTCATGGGAAAACATTTTAAAAGCACGACCCCAGCACCCACGTATGTATAGACTATTGTGGACCATAGTGATGGAAATGCCCTGTGACCGACCACGTCAGTAAGGTGGGCAAAAGCTGATTGTAAACACTATATAAAGAAACTGCTTACTGTATAGAGTCAGACAAAACTCTCATACTTGGACTGTATATGATTTAGCCTGCCTGTGTACACTACTAAAACTTTCTGAACCCGAGCCTCCTGTGTTATTGACTGTCACTTAGAAAAGCCTACTGATAACTACAGTCTGGTTTTAACAACTTATTTGACATTGTGATCCTTGTAATCCCGAATTCCCTTGGTAAGCTACAGGTCAGAGTGCATGGCTGGTTAGACATCTACGCAGGAGAATTTGCCTAAATGGTTCTTCTTGAATGAAAAGACCTCCGACTGAATTGTTGTGTGTAAAGAGGCTGTTTACTGTCTGATCTGTGGCTGAAAAGCGGAAAACTGGATCCCAAGAAGAAATCGTGCAGCCTTAAACAGGAGGCTCAGGTAAGGAGTGTTTGCCTCTTTGTCTCTATTGTAGATCAGGGACCAGACTACATTGTGTTTCTGTTAACAGTTGTGATAGCGGGTCGAAGACCTACCCACATACTGTTAAATCTGAACATAGGTCAGGGGAACACACAGCAGAGTAAATAGTCATTGTAGACACTACAGTGGATACAGGGAAGGAGACACCACGTGGTGTGAGAGAAGGGTACGTAGCAGTCGTGTAGAGGATATGGGAGATTATTGAAGAAACAGATCATGTGATCCGCGTTTGACGGGTGACGTGAAGTATATGCAATCGCAGAGAGCACATAATGTGAGTTATCCAGCAAAATGGGGTAATAAATACGACATTGATGGTATATTACACAAAATATCGTTACTGAAACATTGTAATCCCTGAAAATGTGATGCACATGTTCTACGGTAAACACCTGTTCCACCCTGAGAGGGACAGTCCCTCTTTGGCCAGTTGTGTCCTGCAAACAAACTGAACAAATGGCAAATGTCATGATATCTCAGGACAAACATTTCCCAGATATATTTCAAAATGGTAGCATAAAACAGTAATTTTGTATCTGGAACAACATAATATCATAATAAACAGAATAAGCAACTGAAATGCTACAACAATTGGTCACTCTCCTGGCAAAAAGTGAAATCCTGTCCTATGTACTGGCCATGGGTATGCTTTTTCCTGGAAAATTACACGTTCCGAACACTAATGTCCCACATTGTGCATTTGAAAAGGTGGCAGCCCTAAGATGTGCAGGCGACAAAACAGCGACAATTGGGTATCCGTCATGCACATAGGTGGATTGAGGTAGTGAACTGAAGGGAACAGAACACTACAAATGTCAAAGCATCATACATACACAGAGAAGATCATAATACAGTAGTACCGATAACCCACCACAACACCCTACCACCTCCGATACCACATCCAGGATATGAAGCGGGAGGGCAGGCTAGTCCCCACACATTATCCTGTGGCAACAGAGGTAGCACAACGACCAAATGTAACAGAAGCTATTGAAACCACATCCCGAACTCGTAACATACCTAGGAACACCCGAGTAAGAAGACAGTCACTAGAACAGAGTGAGGATATCTGTCAATTAATTGAAGTACCGAACCCTCATGCAGGACAGGAAGGCCAGGACCCAACCCCCGTAGTGTATAGACCGTGGACACCAGAAGATATCTGTAAAGTCACAGAGGGAATTCCCCATCTACAAAGTAATCACTATTCACCATGCAATACCCCTGTATCTTCTGATCGGAAAACAAAGGGGGAATGGCGGATGGTACAGTATGTACAAGCTGTAAATCATGTAATAATACTTAGGGTAGCGATGGTGCCAGACCCACACACTATATTCAATGCTATGAACATGCCACAGAAGTATCTTACCGTGGTACATATAAGCTATGCTTCCTTTGCAATACCTATACATCCAGATAGTCCGTATTGCTTTGTTTGTACATTCAGGGTAACAGATACAGCCATACCCGGCTATCGTGGGGATACTGTGAAAGTACAACGATATTCCCACAGGAGATGGCTAGCTACATTCCGGTGTTAACACCACCCGGGGCCAGTCAAGTTCTACTTTATGTGGATGATATTCTGCTTGCGGCCCCTACCCAGCAGCAATGTATGGAAGATACAATAGCATTATTCAGATATTCAGCAGAACAGGGACATAAAGTAAGCAAGCATAAATTGCAACTACAGAGAATACAGGTCAAGTACCTGGGATATGTGGTATCCAAGTAGGGTAGAACATCACATTACGATAGGACGGTAGCAATTTCATAAGCACACAAGCCAACTAACAAGAAGGGAATGAAGTCCTGTCTGGGCCGACTAACATTTGTCAAAGCTGGTTACCAAACAATGCTTTGGAATCCGCTGTATTGTCTGCCTTAATCTTTAATACACCTATGGCAGCACAACACATACTACACTGGATTACAGTAGCAGAAACAGCTTTCTGCAGACTAGAATGATTGATAGCTTCAACATCTGTAGTAGGTCTCCTGAATAATCATAACACATGTTGTCAGACTGTAGATCATAAGCGGAGATATATGACGTCAGTCTTGATGCAACAACATGGAAGTAAGCAACGCTACATAGCTCACTACTCATTGCAGTTGGACACTGTGGCATGT